>NC_056731.1:1582803806-1582836306 GCF_019279795.1 Protopterus annectens | reverse complement strand
GTGCCTCTCAGCGGCTATGGACCCATCTGAAGGAATAGTATCCGATGCTCCAATACCTTGAGTTTCCAGCGGCATAGCCGACTCCACGTGGGAGCCGGTAGCGGCCTGCGACTCTAAAGTAGTGGGTGTCAGGGTCTGCGAAAGCGCCTCACTGAGAACCGGCGTTGGTTTTGGGCCTCCGTTGTCTCTCTCCTGCCTTTTCTTTGTGTTTTGTGTGAACTCCAGTAGTCGGATGACTATCCATCGACATTTCTGGATAATTAAACCGTCATCCAAAATGGTTTAAAGCAAAATCATTCTGAGGCTTAATAGTGCGTTGGTTAAACCTAGCACAAAACCGACAACCAGAAACCTTATGATCAGGGCCTAGGCAAGGAATACAATAAGAATGAAAATCCTTACGAGATATTTGCTTTCCACAGGAAATACAATTATTTACTTTTTCTGAGATCGGTCTGGAGCAGGAAAAAAGTTTCCCCAACGGGGTACTTTGCTTTATTGAAGACTTCGGATCTGAAGCTTGAACACGAAAATCTCAGGAGTCGGCCGACCGGCACTTGCGAACTGCTTCTGCTTCGGGCACCCCGCGGCAAGAAAGACTAAAGAAAACTGCGTCGGCTGCATGTTTTATACCCCTGATGACCAGACGTCATGGAAGAGGAGACAGCAACCGACGCAGGACCCAAGACTTTGGAATTCAGGCCGAATGAGGGCAACCTGCCAGCAGACTACCCAAATGTAAATGACTGCAACAGTGAAACACCAAGATCTGCAACAGTAGAGGAGGATATCCACTATTTACACAACTGCACTATGTCCTTCCAGATCACTGTTGCAGTATTCCTTACGTAAGGGTGAGTACAAAAGCTCAACAGGAAGCCTGGGAGGAGGATGGCATGGAAGAACCCTCCACAAACCCATGCAGGACAGCTCTGGCCCTATAAGTAACACCTAGCTTATAATGCTTAGTGAAAGTATGAACAGAGGACCAAGTAGCAGCCTCAAGGATGAGATTGGTATCCAGTTCCTTAGAGAAGAGGGGAAAAAAAAAAAAAAAAAAATCACCAAAGGTGGGAACAACCCTGGAAGAATGAATCTTCAATGACGAGGAAAGACATTTACTATGAAAAGAACAAACAAAAAGAAAAAGCCTTAAAAATCCAGGAAGAGATGGTTTGCTTAGAAACAGCCAAATCCAAAGACCTGCGAAGAAAGAAAACAAAGCTGCTGCTATTTGTGAACAGATTTAGTTTTAACCAAATAATATCCAAGCTGTCTATGCAAATCCAACATGTGAAGTACTTTCTCAATGGCAGACTATGAAGGAAAAAAGGAAAGCAGATGAACTGACTGATTAAGGGACAACTCATTGACCACCTTGGGCATAAAATAATTATTAAGAAGAGAGCCCCTGCTCTGTGAGAAACTAAGGCAGGAAGGAAGGAAGGAATACCCATAAGAGCCTGAAATTCTGACACTTCGCTGAAGTGAGGAGAAAAAGAACAGTCTTCCAAGTAAAATGCTGCAAGGAAGCTGAAGAAGTAGGTTCAAAAGGAGCCCAAGTCAATTTAAGTACAAAATTCAGGTCCCGGGAAGAAGGAACTGGCTTCCTGGGAAGCCCAACAAAGGATGCCTTTAAGAAACTGCTTGATCTCAAATCTAGAGGGCAAAAGATAAGTCAAAGTATTGGTCGCCAGGCCTTGTCCTTTCTGGGTACCAAGAACAGTCTTGAGTAAAAACCTTGTCCTTTTTCCTGTTCTGGTACTGGCTGAATGGCCCCCATATCCATGAGGGACGTAACCTGTTTCTGTGCCTCTGCCCACTGATTTTGTGGCAGATCCGGCCAACCGTTTGCCATTGGCAGAGTATGGAAATAAATCTGTATCCCTGTGATACTATGTCTAACACTCACTTGTCCAGGGTTATTAACTGCCAATTTTGAGCAAAAAGTGCTAATTTTCCCCCCAAGGGTGCTGCCAAAATGTAAATGCTTGGTGAAGGCAGAGGGAAGTCATTGCGACTTAGGGTTGCACTTTATCTTCTCCAGATTTGGAGGTAGAAGCACCCCGCTGTTTTGACCTGCGAGAGTCTTGTGCCTGGTATCTGGAACCCTTAGGGCATCTGGATTTGCCCATTTGAGCTCTGTCTGACACAGGAAAGGACCAATTTTTTGTAGGCCAGTGTCTATTGAATCTTGGTGGCTGCACTTTTACAGTTTGCATAGACTTAGCTTTGTCTTCCATTTTTTTTAAAACCTCTTCTGCCTTAATACCAGAGTATCATGCTGTAAAGGTGCATCCAATAATTTAGCTTTAACATGATCAAATTTTGCTCTTTAGCCAGACATGCCTCCTAATCACAGATCCAGTAACTGTGGCCCTGCAGGAGGCCTCTAAGGAATCAAAACCACATTGCAAGTATCCTTTCCACCTTGTTCAGCTGCATGCAATAATTCCTGCAATTCTTTATTTTTTGCACATTCAGAAATCAACATAATTTTCTGTTTCAGCAATCCCATAACATGTTGTTGATGCCGGAGCATATGAAACTGGCAGTTTAAGGCCCTAACTGCCAAGGTTGCAGATGCATAAACCTTCTTTCCCCATCTATCCAGTGCCCTTGAATCTCTGTCAGAGGGGGTAGGATTTTTTTGCTGTTGAGGCCTTAACTCCCTTTGGACCCTGTGAAATAGTTTCAGGATCAGCAGCAAGGTTTCTAAATAAAAATTTGTGCGAGTCAGGGACCCTGTAATATCGGTCAGGCTTGCTGGGAGCCGGAGGTAAGGAGTCAGGGGTCAAACTCGACTCCAAAAATAAGAAGTTATGTACCTACCATAACGTTCCATGTTAGTTGTCTTCTCTCGCCTTCTTTCTTGCTGGATGGGTTCGGAGCCGATCCTCGGCTCCGACTCGGCACTTGCTAAGCTCGAGAGCTAATTTTACCAGCTCGAGGCAACCCTATATCCCATTATGCAAGGCGTGACTACCCCAGGTCTCGTTTGCCGCTTTGCGAAGAGGTCTCCTTTTACCAGCTCAGATAAAGTTGTAGTATATTTATACTAAAGTCAGTCAAAAATTTCTTTTTTCCTATACTCTCTTAAGAGTAAGTGTTAATAGTACCTATCGGTCATAGCCCTATATTCCCTTTCTTCTTGTATTAGGGATAGTTTTTCCTCCCTCAGGCCTTAAGCCTCCATTCCATTACTTTTTCTGTCCATCTGCACATAAATGTCCTAGAGATGAGAGCGGTGCTTTTAACATTGAAAGCCCTCAGCGACTTTCTTCCTTTAGGGACTATTGCAGTTCAGACGGACAATATGTTCGTAGTCTGGTATATCAACAAACAGGGCGGGACCAAGTCCTTGCTAGGGCTATGACCGATAGGTACTATTAACACTTTATTTATTATTTATTATTTTATTTTACATTTGTTGACCGGGCTAGTCTAGCTGGATATATGTCCATTTTCAGTAGAGGCCCAGGGAGAAAAGCTCCAAACAGGAAATTGACAAAGTTAAACTAAGCAATTCTACAGAAATTAGAACTAGGCAATACTAAATAAATTGAACTAAGCATTTCTATACAGAAAATGTAAAATAAGCAAAATTAATTTTTTTTTTTTTTTTTTACAAAATCACACTAGAAAGTTATGAGCAATTATTAGATAAAGGGAATAATAAATGTATCTTATTCTCATTATAGGAGAGTAAGAGTAGAGTTGAAGGCAGTGGATACAGGTTTAGGAATAGAGTTAAGATTAAAGAATGGAAGAAAAAAGATATCAATGGGGGTTAGTACATGGACAAAGCCAGTGTGCTTTCAGATGTTTTTTAAGATGTTTCTTGAAAAGAAAAGTAGAATTAATGGTAGATAATGCAGCAGGAAGTTGATTCCAGACTTTACCTACGGTGTTAGCGAAAAGAGAATCACCAGCTTTGTTATTAGCTTTGCTGGATAAAACTAGGTGCTTGTTAGCAGAGCGTAATGTAGGTAGATTATTGTAAGGAGTAATAAGATTAGACAAGATAGGAGTGTTGTTAGGGAGGTGTAGAATCTTTTGTGTTATAAGCAATTGTTGAAAGAGTATATGGTTTTGCAGTTCTAGCCACCCTAGTTGTTTGATGTTAAGACAGTGGTGAGTTTTAAAGGCGGAACTTGTGATAAATCTAGTTATGCTATTATAACATATGGAGAGCTTAGTGAGGTTGCTTTTGGATAGATTGGTATATATGACAGAGGCATAAAAGAGGGTGGAAATGAGGTGGGTCTGAGCAATTGTTTTCCTTGCAGAGGGGGTAAGGAAGGTTTTTATTCTGTAGAGTGAGCCAAGTTTTCTGTTAACAGACTTAATGGTGGCGTTTATGTGTTCATCAAAATTGAGATGATTATCGATAGTTACCCCTAGTAGACGGGTTGTAGTGTCTGGGAAGATGTTGGTACCATTGTTAGAGGTTATAGAAGAAAGGAGTGGCTGATTTGTGAGTAGGAGTAAAAGCAATAGCTTTGTTTTGGGGTTTAAGAGGAGGCAGTGTTGCATAAACCAGTTTTCAACATTCTGAAAAACAGTTTGTGTGAGGGAATGGAGAGAGGGTATATCATTGGCTGTACATATTAATGTGGAGTCATCTGCATATTGAATGCAGGTGGCTTGGGGTATGTTGATGTGTAAGTTGTTAATAAATAAGGAGAAGAATAGGGGACCTAGGATGGAGCCCTGTGGGACTCCAATGTTTACAGGAAGTAGTGAAGATAGACTGTTCTGCCAAAGTACTGCTTGCTGTCTATTTTCCAGATAGGATCTGAACCATTGTATGGCTTGGGGATTAAGAGAATGAGCCTTTAGTTTGTCAAGCAGCAGGTTATGGTTTACCATGTCAAAGGCTTTTGACAGGTCGATAAATAGAGCAGAAGAGAAAGAGTTGTTGCGATTCTTGTACATAGAGTCGGTAAAGGATAGAAGGGCAGTAGATGTACTGTGAAATGGCCTAAAGCCATGTTGGCAGTTAGCCAATAGGTTATTTTGTAGTAAGTGGTTAAGTAGCTGCTTGTGAATACATTTTTCCATTATCTTAGCTAAGGGGGAGAGTAAAGCAATAGGGCGAAAGTTAGAAAGTTCTGTAGATGGTCCTCCTTTATGTAAGGGGATGATATGAGATACCTTCCATAAAGTAGGGATTCTAGCTTCAGAGATAGTTCTGTTAATAAGGATAGAAATGGGATAGTCTATGACTTTTGCAGCTATTTGTAGGTATTCAGAGAGTCGGTCAGCAGAAGGGGTGCAAGGTTTTAATTTTTGAAGAAGCTTACAGATGACAGCTGTAGATACTGGTTGTATCTGAAAGGTAGGTGATGTAGGATTGCAGGTATGTGTTTGGGATGCAGCAATGGGTGGTAAAGAATTAGCCAGGGTTTTAATGGCTTCTGTGAAGTAGTTATTAAAGGCGTCAGGGATCAGGTTGGAGTTACTTTTGTTGAAACCGATTGGGTCTGGAGTAGTAGTGTGACCTGGCTGAAGGAGTTTGTTTATGGCAGACCAGAATTTTTGTGGAGTTTGTTGATTGTTTTTTTGAAGATGTAGGTAGTAGTCTTTTTTGTCTCTAAGAATATCTTTCTTTGTAACATTTCTTAACTGTTTAAATTGGAGATGGGTTGAAGGACATTTGGTAGATCTCCATTTGGCCCAGACTTTATTTCTGAGTAGTATCTTTTGTCTGGTTTGTGGTGTGAGCCAGGGAGCAGATTTTGATTTTATTCTAGTGGAGCGATAGGGTGCGTGGGAGTCTAGGATTTGAAGAAAGTTAGTATTAAAGTAGGTAACAGCTTCGTCTAATTTTAGATAGGTTAGTGGTGACCAACATGCTTTTAATTCAGATATAAAGCTATCTGGATTAAATAATTTTTTTAAGCGTGAAGTTTAAGTTGATGGGTGGGTGCAGTATGGACTTTTTCTCTAATAATGTAGGTAAGTGTGTGGTCACTGATGTCATCTGGGAGTGTTCCTGGAGTATAAGAATTAGGGTGGCTATTAATGAGGATCCAGTCCAAAGTACTTTCCTTTTTACTGGATATATGGATTCTTGTAGTAGAGGATATTAGTTGTGAGAACCCAAAGAGGTTTATATGGTTGGTAGGGTTTAGGGAATTGCAAGTAGACCAGTCTATGTTAACATCACCAAGTGTGATAGTCTCCTGGGGTAGTTGGATAGAGAGGTGGCTCAGTAGGTTCTCTAGAGAATTGGTGTTATTACCTGGAGGTAAATAAATACAGATTATATAGATGGATTTGGAGTTATTTATTTCAAGTTTGATGGATAGGGTTTCAGATTTGGTGTCTAGTGATGGAAGCACATTAACTGTGGAGATTTTGAGGCTTGATTTATAGAGAATGGCTATACCCCCACCTTTTTTTATTTTACGGTCATTTCTGAGTATGTTATAGCCAGGAGGTGTGATTTCTTGGTCTAGAGTAGTTGGTTTTAGCCAGGTTTCAGTAAGACAAAGAATGTCGAATGAGTATATATCAAGGAGTGCGTGCAGATGGGTAAGTTTATTATTAATACTTCTAATGTTAAGGTGAGCTATAAGGAGGGAGTTAGGTGTTTTTTTAATCGTAGAAACTATGGGAGCTGTTAACTTGGTAGGATCAGTGGTGGAGTCAGTATAGGGTCCAGGATTTGGGTGAATGTCACCATCTAGGAGGGGGTGTTGCTGGGGGTGTCTGAGTGATTTTAGAAATTTAGATAGGTTATTGAACACTTACTCTTAGGTACTATTAACACTTACTCTTAAGAGAGTATAGGAAAAAAAGGAAATTTTTGACTGACTTTAGTATAAATATACTACAACTTTACCTGAGCTGGTAAAAGGAGACCTCTTCGCAAAGCGGCAAACGAGACCTGGGGTAGTCACGCCTTGCATCATGGGATATAGGGTTGCCTCGAGCTGGTAAAATTAGCTCTCGAGCTTAGCAGTGCAGTGAGCCGAGGATCGGCTCCGAACCCATCCAGCAAGAATGAAGGCGAGTTTGACAACTTAACATCACATCATCCACAATGTCTAAAACAGGGGATATGGCTAAAGGCCTGTGCTGAGGGAGAAGGAAATCCCTGAGCCTCTTTTTTTGAATGAGCAATCTTGACTCTTCCAGTGAAAATGCTCCCTCAAAGTATGCAAGGTTTCTCCAAATGAATAATCCCTCAGGAGGTGATGCAGACGGGATAGACTCCTCTGCATCAGAATCCTCATAGGGAGGTATAGATAATTCCTGATCAGAAGAGGAATCAGAAGAAATAGAAACCTGATCTGAAGATTCATAATCAGTGTCTTGCCTAGGCCTCTTATCAGGTGGGGGATGGGAACCCCTGATCAATAATAAGGTCTTCAGCCATTTTGATCATCTGTTTTTTTAGGCATAGCAGCCTGTGCACGTGGCTCATGCGTCAGTTTAGCTTTACAAGTTGCTTTTGTCTTGTTTTGCAGCTGTCATTGGTTTGATATAAAAATGTTGAGGCCTGAGAATCCAAGGAAAGTGCTGCAAAGACCAATACCACCAAAGAAAAGCAGCCGCACCAGACCGATGTCTCACAGGGCGATAGTAAACTCACAATAAGGCTCTGAAAGCAGATATGAAGCAAGAATCCAAAACGGTACCAGTTTCAAATTTATAAGTTTTAAATTTGGGTATGTCATACATGTGCTCGTATATGCGTCTTTTGAATTGTCATTCAGTCTTTCCGACATAAAACGCCGGACAATTTTGACATATAGCCAAATAAACTAACCCACTGGACATACAATTGTAATAACCAATAGCCTTAATGTCCCTGTTTCTGCTCTCCAAATAGAAATGGCTACCTATCATTACATACTTACAGGAGGAACAACGCCCACACTTGTATGTACCTATTTTTGTTCTAGAAGTCTGCAAGGGATGCTCAGATTGTTCCAGATATCTCTTCATGTTGTATCCTCTTCTAAATATAGTTTTAACCTCCCTGTCTTTGAAAATATTCAAATCTGTTAATTCCTGGAACATAAGCCACTCCTTCTCTACAATGTTTCTTATGTGTGTTGCATTACCACAAAAATCAGTGATGAAAGTGAAGTTACCAAATGCCATCCCTGTAGTGCCCAAAGAGTGGCCTCCCTCCTTGTCCATGTCTTTCGTTCCCAGAATAGGTCTAAATCTAGAATCACGAGCTTCTATAACTTCATTTTGTATAGACATTACCATCTCAAGTGGGTATCCCCTTTCCAAGAATAAAGATCTTAAAATTTCACATATTACTCTAAAATCCTGGTCTAGGGAAGTCATGCGGGAGACACGTACATACTGCCCTTTGACAATTCCTCTTTTTTGGAAGCGTGGATGGGAACTAGTATAGTGTAAATACCCATTCGAGAAGGTGGGTTTTCTGTATATACATGATTTAACTCCCTCCCCCACTTTCGTAAGAGTCACATCTAGATAGTTTACACTCTCATGTGTGATTTGATGGGTAAATTTTAAGAACGTCGTAGTGGTATGTATGTATCGGATAAATTCCTCAATCTCAACCTCAGATCCGTTCCAAAAAATACATATATCGTCGAGAAATCTACAATAATAGCTCCAGTTACTGGAAAACTGGCTGTTTAAAATAAACTTTTTCTCCCACACATACATAATAATGTCTGCATAGGTGGGGGCACAATTTTCCCCCATGGAAACCCCCGATATCTGATGAAAATATTCACCAGCAAAATATACAAAATTGTTCTTCAATACTAGCCCCAATAGTTCAATAATGGCATGAACATCATTGTTGTTTATCTGATGACACTCACATAAAGCTTCCTCCAGCCACTCCAAACCTATATCACTTGGAATACAGGAAAAGAGGTCAACCACATCAATGGTTAAAAATATAATTTCCTTCTCAAACAAATGTGGTGTCACACTACGCAGGAATGCCCATGAATCCTTGAGGATATATTCCTGTCTTCCCCATAGTTCCTTCAATTTCCAATCAACATATTTGGAGATATTGTGCGTCTTGGACCCCTGAGCTGCTACAATGGGCCTCAAAGGAGGGTCCAAAAGGTTCTTGTGTATCTTCGGTATCCCAAATATCGAAGGCACCCTGGGGTCAGTATTAGCAAGGAAAGTGTAGGTGTCAATTTCTATCACTTCCTGGTCAAGTAGATCCCGAATAGCCAAATCAATTTTGTGGTAGGACAGGTTTATTTCATTAAGTGAAGCAGATGTGTATCTATCACAATCATATAAAATATTGTACATCTTAGATTGATAAAAATGGTTATCCATTATAACCGTCCCCCCACCTTTGTCCGGCTCCATAATCCTCAGACTGGAGTCCTTACTCAATTTTTCCAATAGCATTTTTTCATCCAAGGTTAAATTACTGGTTAGTCGATCTAAACCCAGCTCTTTCCTAAACCTGTTCTCAATCCTTTGTTCCAGGTTTTTAAGCTGGGGATGAAGTGGGGGGTTGAAAGTGCTGGATTTCCTTAAATGCAAACTAGGAGTCCCTGATACTGTTCCTAAAAGATTTTCCAAGTTGAGTTTACGTATAAAAAGTTTCAAATCTAAAATAGCATGAATCAAATTACTACGCTTGTTGGGTACAAATTTGAAGCCCTTAGTAAATAGTTGGAAACATGTATCAGTAACTAAAAAGTCACTGTAATTATAAATACTGTATTTGTCCTTGGTGTGTAATGAAAACTGCCCTAAGGGGATAGTAAGCTGCTGGTCACGCATTACCATTCCTGCCTCCTGTTCTTCCATGCTGGAGGTAACCCACCCCCCCTCCCCCTCCGTTCCAGAGGGGCACTGTCTAAAGGGGGAATATTGTCTAAAGGTGGTTGTCCCTGCTGGCGTATACGTTCAGATCTACGTAATGCTTGTTCCCCTTCCATATTGCCTTCATTGATTTCTTCAAAAGGAAGTACTTCTTCCCTAAATACATCTGTGACAACAGGTTGAGGACTATTCTGGTGGTAGGGCTGTTCATTAGTATGAGGTGTGTGCCATCTATTGTAGGGTGGACTGGGATATTGTCGCCCTTGCTGGTATTCTAAAATGTCCCTCCTTAATTTCTTATATTTTCGATTTAAAACTGTCTCACAATGCATGTCCACTTCCCTCCTAATATCATAATACTTAGCAGAATCAAACAATAAACCATCAGACATACATTTAAAATAATGGGAAATGTCTTGCTGCAGTCTTGAAAGTTCAAGACTATTTTTCTTTATAATAGCTTTGACTATGCTGAAACCGCATTGGTCAAAGGCTTCGATCAATTCTTTATGAAAGTCACTACCAGGAGTAACCTGGTTGGGGTATTTAAATACCCTTAAACCTTTAGGTACAGTACCTTTATTGAGATTCTCTGCTAGATACAAGTTGTCCAGCTCCAAGGTCTTATATCGGTACAGCGCGTTTTCAAAAAGGCGCTGTGTCTCCAGAAAGGTACGTCTTTCTTCTGTACGGCCATTACTGTTATCCTCGTAGGAAAATTTAGGTTTTGCTAGCATCCATTCTGTAAAGCTAGAAGCAGGATGTCCATGATTGTCATGGTCGGATCCACTAGAAACTTCCGCATTGGGGGGCAATACGGCCTCACGCAAAACAGCGGGCGTGCTGTTGAAGTCAGTACCACAAGGGATAACTTGCTTAGTGTTCACTGGGAGACGGGACATACCATTAGAATCAATATTAGCAGGGGAAATCCCCTGAGAGTGCGTAACAATCTCCAGTATATTACGTTGTTCAGAAATAATATGATGAATACCTTGCCCAATCGGAGTAAGTAGGTTGATAAGTGTAGTTAGTTGACCCGTGAGTTGAGCGAATCCGTCCCCTTCGGACCTGGTCCCTGAGCCTCTTTTTTTGAATGAGCAATCTTGACTCTTCCAGTGAAAATGCTCCCTCAAAGTATGCAAGGTTTCTCCAAATGAATAATCCCTCAGGAGGTGATGCAGACGGGATAGACTCCTCTGCATCAGAATCCTCATAGGGAGGTATAGATAATTCCTGATCAGAAGAGGAATCAGAAGAAAACCTGATCTGAAGATTCATAATCAGTGTCTTGCCTAGGCCTCTTATCAGGTGGGGGATGGGAACCCCTGATCAATAATAAGGTCTTCAGCCATTTTGATCATCTGTTTTTTTAGGCATAGCAGCCTGTGCACGTGGCTCATGCGTCAGTTTAGCTTTACAAGTTGCTTTTGTCTTGTTTTGCAGCTGTCATCGGTTTGATATAAAAATGTTGAGGCCTGAATACACCCCTCAGAAGCCAGTGCCTGCTCAGAGGCTCCAGACCCATCCGAGGGAGAAACATCCATGGGTCCAATATGAGTATCTCGCAGCATGCCGGACTCCACATGGGTCTCGGTAGGGGCCTGCGACTTGAAAGTAGCGGGTATAGTACAGTTGTGTACCTACCATAAATGTAGATGTTAGAGTGTTATTCACTGTTGCAGTCATTACACTTGGGTTATCCTGCTGGCAGGCAAACCGCAGTCGTCCCGAGTTCCAAAGTCTTGGTTCGGCACCTGTTGCTGTCGCCTCTTCCCTGATGTCAGTGCGCCAGGGGTAAAAGTTGCAACAGATGCCATTTTCTTCAGTTTTTCTTGCCCCAGATGTCAGGTGCCCCAGATAGGAAGGCTGAAAAGATAAAATTATGCCAAAAAACATGCATATATTACTATAAACATTTCCTTCATCAACAAGCAAATACACCACATAGGTTGTATACAGATGACAAGTAGAGAAAATTCCCAGCAATGAAAAAAGGGGATGGTGGGTGGGTAACCTGGACGGCAACAGTGAATACACTCGAACATCTACGTTTATGGTAGGTACACAACTGTACTATGTTCATCGTGTTACACTGTTGCAGCCATTACACTTGGGTGGAATTCCAAAGCTGAGGTTGAGCAGCTGGGTCTAAATTGGATTTGGAGAGGCTACCAGGCCCTGCAGAACTGCAGTGGCAAGCCTGTTCTGGATTTAGAATAGGAGAGGTAAGTGGTAGTGCTTGGTGAAAGTGTGCACTGAGCTCCAGGTTGCAGCTTCTAAAATGTCTTTGGTTGGTACTCCTCTGAGGAGCTGCTCAAGTGGCTGCTGCTCTGGTAGAATGAGGCCTAATGACCTTAGGCACTGATTTGCCATGTTGTGCATAACAGAAGCGGATGCAGTGTCCTATCCATTTTGAGATTGTCTGCTTTGTAATAGGCTTTCCTTGTGATCCTGCAGCATAGGCTACAAACAGTTGCTCAGTTCTTCTGAAAGCTTTTGTTTTGTCCAAGTAGAATCGTAGCCGTCTGTGTATATCCAAAGCGTGCAGAAGTCTCTCCCCTTTATTTTGGGGATTTGGGTAAAACGTAGGTAAATGAATGGTTTGGTTTAAGGCCACATTGGAGACCACTTTTGGCATGAATGTTGGGTGTGTCCTAAGAGAAACCCTGTCCTGATGAAAAATGGAGGAAAGGTTCCACAGCCAGTAATGCCTGCAACTCCGAGACTCTTCTTGCTGAAGCTAGTGCTAGGAACAGCGCAGTTTTCCATGATAAGAATTTTAGATCAGCTGTGCTGCCTGGTTCAAAATGAGGCAGTGTGAGTTTTTCTAAAACAAAATTGAGGTCCCAAGTAGGTACTCGTGCTCTCCTTGGGGGTCTTATATTTTTTGCCCCTCTGAGGTACTGTCGTAGTAGAGGATGTGAAAAAATAGGAGGTTCCGTATTGTAATGAGCTGAAATGGCAGAGGCACGGATTTTAATAGACGAGAAAGATAAGCCTTTGTCCAGCATCTCAGTAAGGTATTGTAAAATCTGAGGTATATTAGGGACAAGTGGGTCGAGCCCTTGTGTCTGGTTCCAAGCACAAAATCTCTTCCATTTTTCTGCATAAGATTTCCTAGTGCTGGGCCTCCTGGCTTCTAAAATGACATCCATAACAGCTTTAGAGAGAGGTGCAGTCTGAGTGGCTACATTATCTGCCATGTTTAAGGTTCTGAGTTGACTGTGCAGAATCTGATTGTTTTGTTGTGTCAGAAGATGAGGAACTTGAGGTAGAAGCCAAGCTGGGCCTTGAGACAAACTCTTTAGGATTGGGTAACCAGTGCTGGCGTGTCCAGTCTGGGGCAATCAGGATCATTTTTCGCCTTTCTTGTCTGAACTTTAGTAGCACCTTGGTAAGAAGAGGCATCGGAAGGAAGGCATAGACTGTCAGGCCTTTCCAGCTGAATGATAGAGCATCCACTTTCCATGCTTGAGAGTGATGAGTTCTTGTGCAAAATTTCTGTGTTTGGTAAATGTGAGGGGAGGCAAAAAGATCTATGTCTGGGCGTCCCCATTTCCTCGTTATCATGCTGAACACTTGTGGATTTAGCTTCCATTCGTGAGGATCCATGAGAATTTCTGCTTAGTTTGTCTGCCAGTGTATTTTTTGTTCCTGGCAGGAATTGTGCCTGCAGATGTACTTGACAGGTCAGTGCTGTGTTCCACAAAGTCGTGGCTTGCCTGCATAGGGGGTAGGAATGTGTGCCCCCTTGTTTGTTTATGTACCACATAACTGTGGTATTGTCCATCTTTATTAATAGCTGTCCTGGATGTAGTCGGTCCTTGAAAGCTGTCAGGGCATTCTGTACAGCTAGCAATTATTTTTGATTGATGTGAAGATGCATTTTTTCCTTGGGCCACTCGCCCTGAATACATTTTCCTGCCATATGTGCCCCCCCCAGGCATAATCCAGTGCATCAGTTATTGTCTGCCTGGCTGTGGGTAAGGTGAAAGGCTGTCCCTTGTTGTGGTGACAGGCCTGGGACCACCATTGAAACTCCTGTTGTAGGCAGGGAATTAAAGTTAGGATAGTCTCCAGGCTGTGACAATGCTGAGTCCAAACACTTTTTAGATACCACTGTAGTTTCCTCATATACAGTTTTGCATATGGAATTAGTAGAATGCAGGATGCCATGAAGCCCAGGGCCTGCAGAATTTTTCTTGCAGGGAGCTGGGTTTTTGTTGCCATCATCTGAAAGTAATGAGTCAGTCGCCTTTGTCTGGCGTGAGATGAACCATCTGGGCAGTTGTATTTAAGCTTGCACCCAGGAATATTACCTCTTGAGAGGGCACTAGTTTTGACTGCTTTTCGTTTACTGTGTACCCTAGGCAAACTGGCAATCTTTTTACAAACGCCAGATGCTTTGGAAGAATGTCCTTGCTCTCTGCTTGAATAAGGCAGTCATCCAAGTAGGAATATATCTAAATTCCTTTTTGGCTGCAAAATGCAATTACTGGTGCCAGGCATTTTGTGAAGAACCTGGGCGCAGTAGATAAGCCAAAGGGCAGTGCAGAGAATTGGTAATGCATTGAGCCTGCTATGAATCTGAGGTATCTTCTGCAAGACTGTCTGATTGGGACATGCAGGTATGCCTCCTTGAGGTCCAAAGCAACTAGCCAAGCCTTCTTGCCCAGCATGGGCAGAAGTTGCTGTAGTGTTAACATTTTGAATTTTGGAACATCCAGGAAAGTATTTAGGATCGACAGGTCCAGTATTGGTCTCCAGGCTTTGTCCTTTCTGGGTACTAAGAAAAGTCCTGAGTAAAATCCTTGTCCCGGTTCTTGCTATGGAACTTTTTGAATAGCTCCCATGACCATAAGAGCAGCAATCTGTTTTTGTGCCTCTGCCCATTGGTTTTGGAAGCGTGTGGAAGTGGAACCTGTAACCCTGAGAAACAATATTCAGCACCCATTGGTCCTGGGTGATCATGTGCCATTTTTTTGAGAAAAGTGCTAGCTTTCCCCCTAGGGATGCTGTCAAAAGGTAAGTGCTTGGCATTTGTAGAGGGAAGTCATTGGGACCGTTTCCTATAAGGTTGCGATTTGTCTTCCCCTCCTTTGGGGGCTGAAGCACCCCATTGTTTAGGTCTGTAGGAGCCTTGGGGCTGAGATCTGCCTCTTGGGTGTCTATCTGCCTCTTTGTGGCCTGACAATGGAAAGGACCAATTTTTTGAAGGCCAGTTTCTGCTAAATCTAGGTGGTTGTACCTGTAAGAAATCTTTCACTGTCTGCATTGATTTTGCTTTATCCTCCATTTTCTTTAACACCTCTTCTGCCTTAACACCAAAGTATCATGCTGTAGTGGAGCATCCAATAATTTTACTTTAACATTGTCAGGTAAACTTTGTTCTTTCAACCAAGCATGCCTTCGAATAACAGAGCCTGTAACTGCGGCTCTACAAGAAGCCTCTAATGAATCAAAACCACATTGCAGAGTATGCTTTCCCACTTGTTCAACTGCATGCAATAAATCCTGCATTTCCTTACTGTCAGGACTTTCTGAATTTGAAACCATTTTCTGTTTTAACAATGACATGAAGTACTGTTGATATTTAAGCATGTGAAACTGGCAATTTAAAGCTCTTACAGCTAAAGTAGCAGAAGTGTAAACCCCCCATCTGTCCAGAGCTCTGGAATCCCTATCCAAGGGGACAGGATTTTTAGCAGTGGAAGCCTTAACCCCTTTAGGACCCTGACAAATTGTTTCTGGGTCTGCAGTGGGGTTTTTGTTAAGAAATTTATGAGAGTCAGGGACCCTGTAGTACCTGTCTGGCTTGACTGGTGCAGGGGGTAAGGAATCAGGAGACAGACTGGATTCAGAAAAAACATCATCAACAATATCAAGCACAGGGGGGATAGCCAGGGGCCTGTGCTGAGGCAATAAAAGGAAGTCTTAGAGCCTTTTCTTGGATTCTGAATAATCCTGGCTCTCCCAATGGAAATGCTCCCTCATGGTCTGCAGGGTTTCCCCAAAAGAATAATCTTCAGGCGGAGAGGCTGAAGGTATACACTCTTCTGCATCAGAGTCCTCATAGGGAGGGTGAGAATATCCCTGATCAGAAGAGGAATCAGAGGAAATGGAAACCTGGTCAGAGGAATCATAGTCGGTGTCTTGCCTACGCCTTTTGTCAGGAGGAGGATGGGAACCCCCGATTAAAGTAATTAGGTCTTTGGCATGGACGAGTGTTCTGGAGAATGCTGTACTTGTTTCCTTGTCTTTAATGGTGTTTTTGACTTTGCCTCTGCTGCTGTAGTCGGCTTAATTGTAAGCTGTGAAGGTTTGAAAAGACCCTCAGAAGCCGATGCCTGCTCAGCGGCTCCGGACCCATCTGAAGGTATAGTTTCCATAGGCCCAATACCTTGAGTTTCCACAGGCCTCTGAGTCTCCATGTGGCTGTCGGTTACGGCCTGTGGCTCTGAGGTAGCGGGTGTCAGGGGCTGCAAAAGCACCTCCCTGAGAACCGGCGACTGGCCTAGAAGAGGCTTTGTCTGTTTTGGACCTCGGATGCCTGCCCTTTTCTTTGTCTTTGCGTTTTTTGTAAATTCCGGTCATCGGTTGTTCCGACGGCATTATGTAATTAAACCTTCAGCCAAAATAATGTAAAGCAAAATCAAACAGATGTTTAATAGTGCGTTTATTGAATCTAGCACAAAACCGACAACTAGTAACGTCGTGGTCAGGGCCTAGGCAAGGAATACAGTAAGAGTGAAAGTCCTTATGGGGTATTTGCTTGCCACAAGAAATACAATCATTACTTTTACTGACATTGTTCTGGAGCAAGAAAAAGTTTACCCAACGGGGTACTTAGCTTTACTGAAGACTTCGGTTCTGAAACCGAATTTTGAAAATCTCAGGAGTCGGCCGACTGGCACTTGCAAACTGCTTTTGCTTCGGGCACTGCACGGCGAGAAAGACTGGAGAAAATGGCGTCTGTTTAAACTTTTATACCCCTGGCGCACTGACGTCAGGGAAGAGGTGACAGCAATCGACGCCAGACCAAGACTTTTGGAACATGGGCCGACTGCGGGTCACCTGCCAGCAGGATAACCCAAGTGTAATGACTGCAACAGTGAAACACGATGAACATCACGGGCTGCGTAAACGCCTCACTGAGTACCGGTGAACCAACGACTGGCTCAGAAGCTTAGTTGGTTTTGGACCTTGATTGTCTGTCTCTGTCCTTTACTTTGAGTTTATGTACTCCGGTAGTCGGATTGCTATCAGACGACATTTCAGGGTAGTTAAATCTGTTTCCAAAATACTTTGAGGCAAAAATATACAGACGCTTAATAGTGCGTTGGTTAAATCTAGCACAAAACCGACAACCAGGCACGTTGTGATCAGGGCCTAGGCAAGGAATACAGTATAAATGGAAATCCTTATGGAGGTAGTTGCTTCCCACAAGTAATACAGTTATTAACTTTTTCTGACATCGGTATGGAGCAATAAAAAAAGTTTCCCCAACGGGGTATTTAGCTTTAGTCAAGACTTCAGTTCTGAAGCTCAAACTCGAATATTTCAAACTCGAATATTTCAGGAGTCGGCTGACCGGCACTTGCGAAATGCTTCTGCTTTGGGCACCGTGCGGCAAGAAAGACTAAAGAAAATGGTGTTGGCTGCTTGTTTTATACCCCTGACGACCTGATGTCATGGAAGAGGAGACAGCAACTGACACAGGACCCAAGACTTTGGAATTCAGGCCGACTGAGGGCAACCTGCCACCAGATTACCCAAATGAAATGACTGCAACAGTGAAACACGAAGAACATCTGCTAGATTAGCTTACACTGAAGAATATGCTAACTTAGCATGGAGCAGACCATACAAGACAGAACCAGAGGAACCCCCACATACGAGGGATCCTGATGGCGAGACAGGCAACAGACAGAAAATCTCTGTCATCTAGACATGCATGATTTCCTGGTAGTAGTTTTCCTGGCTTCCCGATGGACCCAAAACACGTCCTCAGAAAACAGGTGCCTAATAGGGATCAAAACCCTATAATTCACAGAATCAGCTGAAGACTGGACAAGTGGGGATGGATAACAGACCCCTTGTCTTGTGTGAGAAGATCCAACTGGTGAAATAACTTGTAACCGCCCTTGGCCAAGTGAGAAAGAAGGGGGAGACGATACTGTCTGGGCCAAAAGGGAATCACTATTAAGATTTTGGGAGAGTCCTGCCTGATCTTATGCAAGACTCATGGTAGTACAGTAATGGGAGAGAAGGCATACAGAAACATCCAAGGAAAAGGCAGGATATCCACTTTCCAAGCCAAAGGACTTGAGACTCTGGAACAGAAGAGAGGAAGCTGTCTGTCTATCCAGAGGGGAGGCAAAAAAGATTTACATGAGGAATGTCCAGGAACAGATCTCTATGAAGCATCCTTTTGTAAGCTTATGTGCTGGACCTGCTCAAAGAGTCTGCCATTAGAATATGCTCAGAGAGGATATACACTCCAACAGCCACTCGACACTGAACAGCTAGACCTCAGACCTGAAGAGCTAGTCTGCTAAGCAGACAGGACTTTGTACCCCCTTGCCTGATATACCACATCACTGTGGTACTGTCTGAAAATTGAGGGGCCCAGGATTAAAGTGGGAATGAAAAGCTAGAAGCAGAGTCCTCATTTATTTACACTGATGTGGTCCGACCTAGGTTGAAGAGACCAGGGACCTTGAGCCTTGAGAAAGTCAAGAGAGCCCCTCTCCCCATCCCTTACCTGAGGAGTCTGTGAAGAGCTGGAGTCAGGATTGGTGCCTGGAAAGGAAACCCCAGGTTGAGAGAAAGATGATGAATCCACCAGTGAAGCTCAAACCTGATACAAGGAAGGAAGGGGACTGGGAAGTCCAGGTGGTGGCAATATTGGAGCCACAGTAACTTGAAGTATCACTGTAGCTTTCACATGTGGAGCCTGGCCAGAGGGTGCATGGGAATGGTGGAAGTCAAGAACCACAGAACCCTAAGAAAACTCTTGGCTGTGACCACTTCCTCAAGCTTCAGTTACTGGGATAGGCAGAGATGCCAGCATGGGGATGGTCTGAAGTCTGCAACCAAGCGAAAAAAATGACCCTAAGAATGGATCAGAGCTATTTTCTGGAAGTTTATGGTGAATCCCAGGTTTCGCAACAGGGAAATAGTGAAGTGGAAATCCTGAAGCAGAGCATTGTGTGTGTGTGTGTGTGTGTGTGTGTGTGTGTGTGTGTGTGTGTGTGGGGGGGGGGGGGGGGATGCTTTAATGACCAGTTCATCCACATATGGAATGATCTGAACTCCTCTTATCCTGCAAAAGGCAATGACAGGATCAAGGCATTTGGGTGAATACCTCTGGGGCAGTACAGAGGCCAAAGGGCAAAGCAGAGGACTGAAAATGGAACAAACAGGAAAATGTAAACATTTCCTGAAAAGGGGATGGATGCAAATATGAAGGTAGGATCTACTTTAGAAGCTGGAATTAACTGAAAATCGAAACTTCGATCAAAACAACTATCCCAAAGAGGCACAACAAAAACTCAAAATAAATGAAACCCAAAATACTGCATGCGATATAGCAGTTCAAGTACTGCATTAAACATATAGATCAAGTGTAGCATTATATTGCCTTGTACTACATAGCAACAAGAAATAATGCGCAAGCCATGGACTCTTCCACAGAATCAAAATCCTCTGAGAAGTCTAGTTCCCTGCATCTTTTAAAATAAGTGGAAGACAATGGAGGGGCAGGCAGACACCCACCGAGGAGGACTTTAAAGCCAATAAAGCATTAAATAAACCCCCAGAGTAAAATCCTGCCATTGATGCTGGGGATCCTTAACTACAGAAGAAATATGCTAGGTTTTGTATTTCTTTTTCTGCAGGACATCTGCACAAAGCACCCCTGGAGTGTCAGACGTTTGGCAACACTCAAATGTAACAGAAACCTCCTCCTCAAGATGTGCAGAATCCCCCTTGGTTCCTCAAATATAAAATCAGTCAAAGTTCCCCCTCAACTTTTGGAGCAGACGTTTGTACAGCCTCCAAGAATGAGAGAGAAATCAATCCATGCTGGCCTTTGACAGGGTCACGGCAGAGGAATACAAGGCAACTACCGGATGATCCTCTGGTGTTTCACTAGGGGGGGGGGGGGGATAGAGACAGACAGACATCTGGGGAGGGATGGACAGCAGGCATATCAGACCAGAGTTGTTTGGCCTTCTCAGCCTACTGCTGACCATCAGGATGGGAAGTCTATGCCATAGCACCTTAAGCCACCAGCTTAAGACGCTGGTTTTCAAGGTAACTAGAAGAGAGGGGATGAATATGTAGAGTCTTGGTAGAGAAAAACCTGGTAGATATAACACTATTCAGGGTTATGGGAAGCACCCAAAAGTACAGTTGTGTACACTTACCATAAACGTAGATGTTAGAGTGTATTCACTGTTGCAGTCATTACATTTGAGTTATCTGCTTGTAGGTAGCCCTCAGTCGGCCTAATTAACAAAGTCTTGGGTCCTGCGTCGGTTGCGGTCCCTTCTTCCATGACGTCAGGGGTATAAAACATGCAGCAGACACCATTACATCAATTTTTCTTGCCCTAGATGTCAGATGCCCCCCTAATGGGAAGCAATCAAATATAAAAGTACAATGATATACCTCCAACAAAAAAGAAAATACACCAAAAAGGCTTAAGCATAATAAAGGAAAGTAGAGGTATAGCCAAAAGAAGTTAGGGGGCTGGAGGGAGGGTAACCAGGACTGCAACAGTGAATACACTCTAACATCTATACTTATGGTACGTTTACACAACTGTACTATGTTCTTTGTGTTTCACTGTTGCAGTCATTACATTTAGGTAGATTCCCAAAGCTATGGTTTGGAGGAGGAATTTATATAGCATTAGGGCCAGCTATAAGGCCCTGCAAGACTGCAGTAGCCAGCTACAAGGCCCTGCAAGACTGCAGTAGCAAAGCCAGCTCTGGATTTAGAGAAAATTGGCAAATGATAATGCTTGGTGAAAGTTTGTACAGAACTCCAGGTAGCAGTTTCTGGGATGCCCCTGGTAGGGACGCCTCTGAGAAAGGCTGTAGAGGTAGATGCAGCCCTGGTGGAGTGAGGTCTGATCCCCTGGGGGATAGGTTTTCTATGGTGCTTATAGCAAAAATGAATGCAATGGCTTATCCACTTAGAAATGGTTTGCTTTGAAATAGCCTTCCACTCTGCCCCTGCAGCAAATGCCACCAGCAGTTGTTCACATTTCCTTTGAAGTTTAGTCCTGTCCAAGTAGAATCTAAGTTGTTTATGCACATCTAATGAATGCGGTATCCATTTCCCTTTATTCTGTGGATTGGGAAAGAAGGTTGGCAAATGAATAATGGACTGATTAAGAGCCACACTGGATACCAGCTTGGGCATGAAGGATGGATTGGTTCTGAGGGACACCCTGTCAGCATGAAAGATGATGAAAGGCTCCACTGCCATAAGGGCCTGTAATTCAGATACCCTTCTAGCTGGAAGTGACTGCTAAAAGGAAAGCTGTTTTCCAAGAAATAAATTTTAAGTCTGCAGTAGCAGCTGGCTCAAAAGGAGGTAGAGTGAGTTTCTCCAAGACAAAGTTAAAGTCCCAGGCTGGGGTTGGAGCTCTCCTGGGTGGTCTCAAATTGTTGGCCCCTCTGAGGAACTGCTTGAGCAGCTGACGACAGAAGAGGGGAGGTTGTGTTATAATGAGCTGAAATGGCTGAGGCGTGAATTTTAGAGGAGGAAAAAAAAAGACAGGCCCTTGTGAAGCATCTCAGTTAAGTATTGTAAAATCCGAGGTAAATTGGGAGCTGCTGTGCTCATCCCTAGAGACTGGTTCCAGGCACAGAATCTTTTCCATTTTTCAGCATAAAAGTTTCTAGTACTAGGCCTCCTTGCCTCTAAAATGATATCCATCACAGGTTTACTGAGGGATGGTAAAGGAGAGATTATGTAATTAGCCAGGCTGCAAGGTTCAATGTTAGAAGCAGAGTGTGCAGAATCTGGTTCTCCTGCTGAGACAACAAGGAAGGAGTCTGAGGCAGGTGCCATGAGGATAACCATAACATACTGTGCAGGAGGGGGTACCAGTGTTGGCACGACCAGTCTGGAGCAATCAAAATCATCCTTGGTTTGTCCTGTTTGATTTTTTAGTAGTACTTTGGAGAGCAGAGGCAGAGGGGGGGGGAGGCATAGACTTGATAGGTTTTTCCAGCTGAAGGACAGAGCATTCACTTTCCAGGCTTGTTTGTGGAGAGTCCTTGTGCAAAATTTGTCCAATTGGTAGTTCTGGGGAAGAGGCAAATGGGTCTATACCTCGGCTCCCCCATTTACTTGTCAACATGTTAAAAATCCTTGGTTCCAGTTTCCACTCGTGTGGGTCCATGAGGTTTCTGCTTAGTCCATCTGCCAGTGTATTTAATTTTCCTGGCAGGAATTGAGCTTGTAGGTGCACTTGGTAGCTCAAGACTGTGTTCCACAATGCCATGGCTAGTCTGTACAGGGGGTAAGAATGTGTACCCCCCTGCTTGTTTATGCACATAACTGTGGTGTTGTCCATCTTTACCATGAGTTGTCCTGGAAGAATGTGGTCCTTGAAGGCTATCAAGAGCATTCTGTACAGCTAACATTTCTTTTTGACTGATATGCAGGTGCATCAGACTTGGGTTCCAGTTGCCCTGAATGCACTTCCCTGCCAGGTGAGCCCCCCCATGCATAGTCTGATGCATCTGTTACGGTTTGGGCGGCAGGGGGTGGTGTGAAAGATAGTCCCTTGTTTTGGTGGCAGGCCTCTGCCCACCAAAGGAACTCTAGGCATAGGCAAGGTATGATGGGAATCATTGTTTCTAGATCCCGAGAATGTTGACACCATAGGCTTTTTAAATACCACTGTAGTTTCCTCATATGCAGTCTTGCATATGGAATTAGAAGACTGCAGAAGGCAATGAACCCCAGGGCTTGCAGTATTAGTCTTGCAGATAGCAGGGGTTTTGTGGCCACTTGTTTGAAGTAGGTTGTCAAATGAATTTGTTTCTCTGGCATGAGGCAACCATCTGGGAAACTGTATTCAAGCTTGCTTCCAGGAATATAATTTGTTGACAGGGTACCAGGTGTGATTTCTTTTCGTTTATGGTGTATCCCAGACAAGTTAGAACCCTATGTACAAAGGGTAGATGATTCAAAAGTATGTCCTGGCTTTCTGCCTGAATTAGACAATCATCCAGGTATGGGTATATTTGAATATTTCTTTGCCTGCAAAATGCAATAACTGGAGCTAGGCACTTTGTGAATATCCTGGGCGCAGTAGATAAGTCAAAGGGCAGTGCAGAGAACTGATAGTGCATGTAGCCTGCTTTGAAGTGTTGGTATCTTCTGCAAGATTCACTGATTGGGATGTGCAGGTATGCTTCTTTAAAATCTAGTGTTGCCAACCAGGCATCTTTGCCTAGCATAGGAAGTAATTGGTGGAGTCAGAATCATGAATTTTGGAATCTCCAAAAAGGTGTTGTAGAGTAGACAGGTCCAGGATAGGACACCATGAATGGTCTTTTCTGGGTACCAGGAAAAGTCTCTAGTATAAACCTTGTCCCTTTTCCTCTTCTGGTATCAGCTGAATATATCAGCTGAATAGCCCTCATGCTTAAGAGAGTAGAGTAATTACCTGTTTTTGGGCCTCTTCCCATTGATTTGGGGGTAGGTCCGGCCACCCGCTTGGTGTTGGCAACGTGTGGAAGTGAAATCTGTATCCCTGGGACACTATTTAAAACCCATTTGTCCTGGGTAATGAGTTCCCAATTCTTTGCATGAAGAGAAATCCCCCCCCCCCAAAAGGGGCAGTCAGTTGATAAGTGCTTGGAAATTTTAAAAGGAGGTTATTGAGACAGTTTACCATGGGGGGAAGCCTTATTCCCAGATTTGGAAGTGGAGGCCCCCCATTGCTTAGTTTTGTGTGTCCCCTGGGATTGAAACCTGTGGTTTTTGCTGTGTCTGGGTTTGGCTTGAGAAGACCCAGAAGGGGCTGGACAGGACGAATTCTTAGAGGGCCAGTGCCTACTAAATCTAGGAGGCTGAACTTGCAAAAAATCTTTTAACAGTTTGCATAGATTTAGCTTTATCTTGCATCTTTTTAAGAACTTCATCATCCTTGTTGCCAAACAGGTGGTCCTGATTTAAAGGAGCATCCAACAATTTAGCTTTAACATGATCAGGCAAAGATTGCTCCTTAAGCCAAGCATGCCTTCTGAGCACAGACCCAGTAACAGCAGCCCTGCAAGAGGCCTCTAATCAAAACCACATTGCAAAATATGTTTTCCAATTTGTTCAGCAGAATGCATTAAATCCTGTAATTCTTTATTTTCCACACAGTCAGGAATCAACATCATTTTCTGTTTAAGCAGTCCCAATAACATGTTGCTGATACTTTAACATATGAAACTGGCAGTTTAAAGCCCTAATGGCCAAGGTTACATAACCTTTTTACCCCATTTATCCAGCGCCCTGGAGTCTCTATCAGAAGGGGTAGGATTTTTAGCTGTAGAAGCCTTAATGCCCTTGGGCCCCTGTGAAATAGTCTCTGGATCTGCAATAGGATTTTTAAAAAGGAACTTGTGGGACTCCAAGACCCTGTAGTATCTGTCAGGTTTTCTGGGAGCAGGAGGCAGGGAATCAAGGGCCAAACTAGATTCCGAAAAAGCATCAACAATGTCTAGTACAGGAGGAAGAGCTAAAGGCCTATGCTGAGGTAGGAGAAGGAAATCCCCAAGCCTCTTTTTTGAAAAAGAAAGATCCTGGCTTTCCCAGTGGAAATGTTCCCTTAGAGTATGCAAGGTTTCCCCAAAAGAAAAATCCTCAGGAGAGGAAGCAGAGGGAATGGAGTCCTCTGCATCAGAATCTTCATAAGTAGATGAGGGCAAATCCAGATCCTCAGAAGAATCAGAAAAAAACAGAATCCTGATCAGAAGATTCATAATCAACTTCAGTCCTAGGCCTCTTAGAAGGGGGGAGGGGTTGGTTACCCCTGATAAGAGTTATTAGATCTTCAGCCATTTTTATCATTTGTTTTTTTAGGCATAGAGGCCTGAGCATGTGGCCTGGGCTTTTAGGCATGGATCGAGATTTAGGCCTAATTAAAGAAGGAGGCGTCTGTTTAATATGCAAGTCCGTAGGCCTGAATACACCCTCAGAAGTCGGTGCCTGCACAGCAGCTCCGGACCCATCCACGGTAGAAACATCCGCGGGTTCCATAGTTGAAGCATCTCACGGCACACCAGACTCCGAATGGGTCTCAGTAGGGTCCTGTGAATCAGAAGTAGCAGGTATTAGGGGCTGCGAAAGCGCCTCACAGACTACCGGCAAACTGACGACTGGCTTAGGAGAAGCGTCGTCGGCAGTTTTGGACCTCGGCGGCCTGCCTCTGTCTATCTTTGTGGAATTCGGTAGTCGGATGGCTAACTGACATTTCTGGATAATTAAACCGAGAACCGAAAATTGTAGAGGCAAAAATATACAGACGACGGATAGTGCGCTGATTAAATAAAGCACAAAACGACAGCAAGGTAAGTCGTGGTCAGGGCCTAGGCAAGGAATACAGTACGAACGAAAATCTTTGAGGTATTTGCTTTCCAAAAGTAATGCAATTATTAACTTTTACTGACATCGGAAAGGAGCAAGAAAAAAGTTTCCTAACGGGGTACTTGGCTTTAGTTGAAGACTTTGGTTCTGAAACTCGAAAAAGTACAGTTTTGTACCTACCATAAATGTAGATGTTCGAAGATCCACATTGCTGCAGTCCTTACACTTGGGTAGTCCGCTGTCCTCGGTCGGCCCGAATATCAAAGTATAAGGCTGACGTCGGTCAAGGCGCATTTGACTGACATCAGGACGTCAGGGTACAAATGCGCATGACCGACGTCATATCCTCAGTCTTTTCTTGCCCCAGATGTCAGAAGACCCTAAAAATAAAGGTCAAAAACCAAAAGACAGCAAACCAACAACCAACCATCCTAGCACTAAAAATATGTACAATATATACAATAGACAATATACACCCAATTGACCACCCAACCCACACAACCGCCTCTAACTACAGAGGGAAGGAGGGAGGGTAATTGGACTGCAGCAATGTGGATCTTGAACATCTACATTTATGGTAGGTACAAAACTGTACTATGTTCTTCATCTCACATTGCTGCAGTCCTTACTTGGGTAGAATCCCAAAGCAGAGGAAAGGGAGGATGGCCAAATTATAAGGAAGCAGGAGCTGCCAAAATGCCCTGCAAAACAGCAGTGGCAAAACCAGCCCTGGATTTAGAGTAGAGTGGTAGGTGATAATGCCTGGAAAAAGTATGCACTGAACTCCAAGTAGCTGCCTCCAAAATATCCTTAGTTGCCACCCCTCTCAAAAAAGCTGTTGAAGTGGCAGTAGCCCTAGTGGAATGAGGCCTAATCCCAGCTGGAACTTCCTTGCCATGATGGGAATAACAGAAAGCAATGCAAAACCCAATCCACTTAGAAATAGTTTGTTTTGACACAGGCTTGCCCTGAGAACTGAAAGCAAAAGAAACAAATAACTGCTGAGACTGCCTGAACCCTTTAGTTCTGTCCAAATAATAGCAACTGCCTGTGTACATCTAAAGTGTGCAAAATCTTTTCCCCTTTATTTTGGGGATTTGCATAAAAGGTAGGCAAATGAATAGTTTGGTTTAAAGCCACACTAGAAACCACTTTAGGCATAAAGGAAGGATTAGTACGTAAAGATACCCTATCCTTATGGAAAATTAAGAAAGGCTCAACTGCCATAAGGGCCTGCAACTCAGAAACCCTTCTTGCAGAGGTAATAGCCAACAAAAAAGCAGTCTTCCATGATAAAAATTTTAATTCAGCAGTAGCTGCAGGCTCAAAAGGTTGTAGAGTGAGTTTCTCCAACACAAAATTGAGATCCCAAGCAGGAGTAGGAGCTCTTCGTGGGGGTCTTATATTCTTTGCCCCTCTAAGAAATTGCTTGAACAAAGGATGAGAAAACAATGGTGGGTCACAATCATAGTGAGCCGAAATTGCTGCAGCATGAACCTTAATAGAAGAGAAGGACAAACCTTTGTCCAGTAACTCAGTAAGATATTGAAGAGCCACACTTAAATTAGGCCCAGAAACATTAAAATCCTTTGCTGCACTCCAAAATAAAAATCTCTTCCATTTGTCTGCGTACACTTTCCTTGTACTAGGCCTTCTAGCTTCCAAAATAACATTCAAAACTTGTTGTGGAAGTGGAAGCCCACTATGGTTCAAAACAGAATATGCCAGGCTGTTAGGTGCAGAGAGTGAAGCTTGACATTGAGCAAATGACTGTCCTCCTGAGACAACAGGTGTGGAATCGAAGACAAAGGCCATGGAGGCTTCCGTACCAGGCTCCTCAGTAATGGGTACCAATGCTGCCGAGGCCAATCTGGAGCTATCAAAATCATCCTTGGCTTGTCTTGTCTGGCCTTTAGTAGTACCTTTGGGAGGAGAGGCAGAGGCGGAAAGGCATACACATGAAGATTGCTCCAATTGAAAGAAAGAGCATCCACTCTCCAAGCTGTGGGATGAAACCTTTTCGTGCAAAACTTTGGCAGCTGGTGGTTTAGTGAAGCGAACAGATCTATGTCTGGAGTTCCCCATGACACTGTCAATTTCTGAAATACATGAGGATCCAATTTCCACTCGTGGGGATCCATAATTTGTCTGCTCAACACATCTGCTAAGGAGTTCTGTGCTCCCGGCAGAAACCTTGCCTGAAGATTTAGCTGTAAACTGAGAGCAGTCTCCCACAAAATCATTGCTTGCCTGCATAGAGGATAAGAATGTGTTCCGCCTTGCTTGTTGATGTACCACATGACAGTTGTGTTGTCTGTTAGAATCAACACCTGCCCTGGAAGAAGTAAATCCTTGAAAGCTATTAATGCAAACTGGACTGCTAACATCTCTTTCAAGTTGATATGTAGATGTTGTAGTCTGGCAGGCCACTTGTCTTGTATCCACTTTCCATTCAGATGAGCTCCCCAAGCTTTGTCTGAGGCATCTGTCATTAGAATCTGACTCCTCTGGCGGGTCATAGAGAGTCCCTTGTTTAGGTGACATTCCTGAGCCCACCACAAAAATTCCTTTTGAATGCAAGGTATTATTTGAATGACAGTGTCCAAATCCTGGCAGTGCTGTGTCCATACATTTTTGAGATACCACTGTAGCTTCCTCATATGCAGTTTGGCATTGGGAAGCACCAGAATACAAGATGCCATGAACCCTAAGGCTTGAAGGACTGTCCTTGCAGTCAGCCGGACTGATGAGACAACTGATGAAAGTAAAGGAAAGATTCTTTTGTTTGTCCGGGGTCAAAATGGCCATCTGGGATGCTGTATTCAGTCTCACACCCAGAAAGCACATGTCTTGAGAGGGTACTAGACTGTACTTTATTTCGTTCACAGAATACCCCAGGCATCTTAGCACTGCTATCACATAATCCAAATGATGAAGAAGCTCGTCCCTTTCTTGAGCCAGAATCAGGCAATCGTCCAAATAGGGATAAATCTGTATTCCTTTTAACCTGAGGAAAGCTATCACTGGAGCCAGAACCTTCGTGAACACTCTGGGCGCAGTAGATAAGCCAAAGGGCAATGCAGAGAACTGATAATGAGAAGTCCCAGCTCGAAAACGCAGATACTTCCTGCAACTTAGTCTGATAGGAACATGAAGATAAGCCTCCTTGAGATCTAAAGTTACCATCCAATGATCTTTGCCCAGCAGAGGTAAAAGCTGCTGTAACGTCAACATTTTGAACTTGGGAATGTCCAGATAAGTGTTGAGGATAGATAAGTCCAAAATTGGTCTCCACGTGTTCCCTTTCTTTGGTACTAGGAACAGGCGAGAATAAAATCCTAGGCCCACTTCTGGTATAGGGACCGGCTGAATGGCCCCTATTTGGAGTAACAGAGAAATTTGCTTGTGAGCCTCCATTCTTTGTGGAGGAGGAACGTCTGGCATGCCTTTGAAAGGAGGCAAGGTATGGAAATAAAACCTGTAACCGTGGTGTATGATATCCAATACCCATCTGTCTTGGGTAATTAAACTCCAATTTTCTTTTGAAAAGTGCCAACCTTCCTCCCAAAGGTGCTGCCAGACGAGAAGGCTCTGGCAGCTGAAAAGGTAGGTCATTGGGTCTGTTTACGAAAGGACTGACCCCTGCCCTCACCTGAAGACTGTGCAGGAGAACTCCCTGTTCTAGGCCTGAAAGAGCCCTGAGCTCTGCCCCTACCACGTCTAGATCTACCCCTAGACTGGGAATCATAAGAAGGATACATCCACCCCTTAGTAGGCCAATTTCTACTAAACTTTGGAGGCTGAACCTGCAAAAAATCTTTAACAGTCTGCATAGACTTAGCCTCGTCTTCCATTTTCTTTAAGACTGTCTCAACAGGAGAGCCAAACAACACATCAGATTGTAAAGGAGCATCTAAAATCCTTGTTTTAACATGGTCAGATAAATTCTGATCCCTCAGCCAGGCGTGCCTGCGAAGAACTGACCCAGTGGCAGCCACCCTAGACGAGGCCTGTACAGCATCAAAACCACATTGCAAAGAATGCTTACCCACCTGTTCAGAAACATGTACTAAATCTTGCAACTCTTTACAATCAATACCTTCCGCCAGAGCATCAACCTTAGACTTCAATTGTGAAAGGAGATAGTTTTGGTATTTTAACATGTGAAACTGGCAATTCAAAGCCCTCATAGCTAGAGTGGAAGAAGTATAAACTTTCTTTCCCCATCTATCCAAAGCCTTGGCCTCTTTGCCTGAAGGAACGGATTCTTGACAACAAAGCCTTAACACCTTTGGGCCCCTGACTAACAGTTTCTGGGTCTGCCCTAGGACTCTTAAAAGATACTTATGAGCTTCAGGCACCCTGTAATATCTATCCGGTTTAACAGGAGCAGGAGGCAAAGAATCAGGATTAAGAGAAGCCTCTGCAAAAACATCTTCCACCACATCTAAAACAGGAGGTATAGCCAAAGGCCTATGCTGGGGTAAAACAAAAATTCTCTAAGCCTTTTCCTGGAATCAGAGAAGTCCTGACCTTCCCACTTAAAATGCTCCCTCATAGAATGAAGAGTTTCTGAAAAGAAAAATCCTCAGGAGGAGAAGCAGAAGGAGTAGAATCATCCACATCAGAGTCAGAATAAGGAGAATACTCCTGCAAGTCTTCAGCGAAGACTCTGAAACATCCGAAGCCTGCTCAAAACTCCCTGGCTCAGGCTCCACCCTAGGTCTCTTATCAGGAGGGCAAAGAACCCTAATCAAAGAAATCAAATCTTCTGCCATTTTAAGCATATGCTTCTTGGGCACAGTTCCAGAAGAACTAGGGGTGACACCAACTGAAGCTGAACCTGGCCTGCCTCTGGGAGAAGCCTTGGAAACAGAAGGAGAGGGCCTAGCCACCCTAGGAAGGGAGGGAGTATAGTAACCTGAGAAGCCCCTTCAGCCTGACCTGCCTCCTGAGAGGCCACATCTTGCAATAAAGTCTCTCCCTGGGAACCCAAAGAAACCTGCGGTGGAGCCACCGGCTCCATCGACACCTCTAAAGAACCGCGTCCGGTACAGGCGGTTCTTCTAGCCTAGTCTTAACTGCTTTGTCCTTGCGCTTCTTGAAGAAGCGGGCGTCGGAGCATCCGGCGGCATTTTATAATTACCGCTTCCCAAAGACTAACCTGGCACAATCCAACCTTCTCTTTATAGTGGGTTTATTGAATCTAGCACAAGGGCGACACCCAACAACGTCGTGCTCAGGCCCTAAACAAGGAATACACAAAGTATGATAATCTCTATGCGGTATCTGTTTCCCACAAGAAATGCAATTATTCACTTTTTCTGACATCCGGTAAATCACTGAGGCAAGAAAAACTAAAATATTCCAGCGGGTACTTAGCCAACTTTGAACTCGGTCTGAAACTTCGAAATCGAAAAATCTCAGAACGCCAACCGGCACTTGCAATGCTGCTTCTGCATCGGACCATGCGGCAAAAAAGACTGAGGATATGACGTCGGTCATGCGCATTTGTACCCTGACGTCCTGATGTCAGTCAAATGCGCCTTGACCGACGTCAGCCTTATACTTTGATATTCGGGCTGACCGAGGACAGCGGACTACCCAAGTGTAAGGACTGCAGCAATGTGAGATGAAGAACATCGAAAAATTTCACAAGTCTGCCAACCGGCACTTGCGAACTCCTCCTGCTTCAGGCACCGCACGGCAAGAAAGACTGATGTAATGGCGTCGGCTGCATGTTTTATACCCCTGGCGACCTGACGTCGGCTGCATGTTTTTTATACCCCTGACGACCTGACTTTGTTAAATCAGGCTGACTGAGGGCTACCTGCAAGCAGATAACCCAAATGTAATGACTGCAACAGTGAAACACAAAGAACATTAGAAAATACACTGGTCGTGACAGCCTTTAGGGGGAATCTGACTCGCACACTGACAGTTACCTGTTCTGGATAACATGAACCCAACAGCACTAAATAAACAAGAAAAAGATAAGAAACCTCAATGGGGTATTTATTTGAAATACAGCTTGGTAACCAGCACAGAAGAAAGGTGTTTAGACTGGCAACGAAGAAGCAGCTCTGTGTGTGCACATATGTATATCACCTTTATGCTCTATGCCTTGCACAGGGAACATACCTGTGATGTATGGTCCCTTTAAGTACTAAAGGCTTTGGTATACTGGCTGGATGTTGGGAAATCCTTGGCAAGAGATTCCTTCGGTAAAGAATACTGTGACAGTGATGTGCAAGGACATCATTGATGCCACAAGGCCTAAAATATTGCGAAACTCTTGCTGTGGCCACACCTACAAGACAGAAATCCAAGAAAATGTTCTATTAAAACACAGCTTTGTCTTCTAGCAAGAAGGCCATCTTTTTTACTGTGTCTAACACCCCCAGGAAAACAATTTACTGACAGGGTGCGAGAAAGTACTTTTGAAGGCTCATTCTGAAGCCCAGGTGAGAAAGGAGGGAGGCAACCTTGTCTAAGGACTCTAAGGACTCCAAGCACCTGGATACAAAATCTACACAAATCAGCAGATCTAAATAAGGAAAACTATGGATGCAGAGGGTTCTGCAGTAGGCAACGATTGGGGCCAAGCACTTTGGGCATTCTACTGCATCTAGAGCGTTTACAAAGTGTGATACAAAAAACGGATAACGTAAGCCAGACGCATCATATTCCTGTTGCTCCCATTTGCTAAGTGTTCTTGAGATAGAGTCTCACCATGAAACAGTGGTCTAAAAAGCAACTCTAGGACAGACTACAGAGACAGCATTTTGAATTTCGTAACTTTTATACAGGTGTTTAAAAAGTCTCCAGGAGTGTTCCTTTTTGGTACCAAAAAGATTCTGGACTAAAATGCTTTGCCTTTGTGCATCACAGGCACTGGGCTCTACAACCCTGCGTCTATCATAGGATGAACACCAGAGGAACCACCTCTGTTTCATCTAGCCAGCGTGGGGGAGGATTTTGTATCCACAGCCAAGTGTATGTCTCCAAATTACTCAGAGCACATTTTTTCTGAGAAAATTTGCAGCAAGGCTGCAGTTTTGAGACAGTCTCTAAGGGAAGGAGGAAG
>NC_056731.1:1582561306-1582793806 GCF_019279795.1 Protopterus annectens | reverse complement strand
ATACAAACTGGGATCATGTTCCAAAGCATGGGAAGCCTCTGGGTTATGAATCTATCCCTCCAGCATGTCCTATTCATACTTGTGCCGAGGTTTAAGTCTTTAGCTCTCGTGGTCCTGATGGATTTGGATTTTTGAGGTGGAGCATGTCCATCAGATCCTGATTGGACATGGCCTTGTACGTCAGGCAGAGATCACCTCTGAGCAGGCGGTATGCTACTGAATAGAGCTGAAGTTTCTTTAGTATGGCAGAATAAGACATATGTTGGAGACCCTTGATCCTTTTGGTGAGGTACTTTTGTGGTCTCTCCAGCTGTTGCAAATGCCGGGTGAGGTACATACCAAATGGGGCATTGTACTCAATCATGGGTCTGATGTGGGAGGAATATAGGGGTACAATGACATCCTTGGATCTGGATGTGAATCCCTTCATGATGAGGTGTGCAAGGTAGAATATTTTTCTAACCACTTTGGCAATGTGGGTGTCAAATGAGAGGTCGCTGTCTACTTGGGTCCCTAGGTCTCGGATTACTTTTTCCGTACTCAGTGGGTTGCTGTCTATGTGATAATTTGTGGGTACTTTGTTTTTTCCAAAAGTGAACACTATACATTTTTTGGCATTTAGTTTAAGGCCGTGACTATGGCACCAGTTGTCCATTTCAGTGAGGCCTTTTTGTAGGATGTGTGTGTCTGCTGGTGTATCGACTATGGCCCCTAGTTTGCAGTAATCTGCGAACTTTGTCAGCCACAGCCCTCCCATGTTTGCTTTAACATCTGAGAAATAAATGCCGAACAAGAGGGGTCCCAGGACAGATCCCTTTGAGTCTGACATTGCTCCAGCGATTTTAACTTTATGGGTTCTGTCCTTTAGCCAGTTTGCAACCCATCTAGTGACATAAGGGTTTACTTTTAAGCTGTTTAGCTTATCTATGATGCCTGAGTGGGGTATTGTGTCGAAGGCCTTAGCCAAGTCCAGGTATGCTGTATGGACTGCTTTGCCCTCATCAATGGCTCTAGTGACTGTTTCAAAAAAGTCAACCAGGTTTAAAAGGCAGGATCTGCCCTTTACAAAGCCGAACTGGGTGGGGTCAAGTGTCTGTAGGTCCCCTATGTCTCTGTTTATGAGTTCCATAATGATTCTTTCCATAGCTTTGCAGACCAGGCTAGTTAAGCTTATGGGGTAGTTTCAGGGTCTGTAGAGGCACCCCTTGTGGAGTGGGACCACTGTTGCTGTACGCCAGTGTTCAGGTACATATCCCGAAGTAAGGCTAAGATTAAATAGCATTTTTATGTGTGGGTTTAGCTCCTCTTGGAGTTCACGTAACATGCACCCCGGGATACCATCAGGTCCCATTGATGCTGTGTTTTTTGCTTTGTTTAGGGCGGTTCTCACTTGGACATCTGAGATGACAGGGAGATTACATTCAGCTGGGATAAGTATTTCTTCTTTTGGGGGTGAGGGAGGGGAGAAATTTGCACTGAACCTGTCAGCCAGAATGTTAGCAATATCTGTGGGTTCAGTGTATTTTTTGTTGTTGTGAACCAACTCTGAGCATATCTGAGGGTTTCTACCCAGGTTTCTAACATAGCTGAAGAAGGCTTTGTGGTTATCTTTAGTGTCCTTAGCGATTTTTCTCTCAAAGTTTGCCTTGGATGTTTTTATGAGAGAACGTAGTTTTCTGCTAATGTTGATCAGAGATGTCTTCCCTTCATGGGATTTCGCTCTGACGTGCAGTAGCTTCCTTCTTTTGTTATACAATTTGTTTATGGCAGAGGTCCACCAGACAGGATGCTTACATTTGGTGGAGAGGGACTTGGATTTGTTTGGGATTGCATGATCCATGCATTCTTGGAGATGTCCATAGAAAGCATTTGTGAAGGATTCGGCATTGTGGGATGTGGTATCCACTGGCACAGTGGGCTTAAAGGATACCATCTCAGTCTTAAGAAGAGTGAAGTCTGCTTTTGAGAAGTTTTTCACTGTGGTCTTTTGTGCTGGGGGTGGAGGTGGGATATGTATATCCAGGGTGATTAGTTTGTGGTCAGATCTCACTAGTGAGGGGTATTTTTGTGCATCACATTCATAAAATTGTTACTAAAATGCTTTAGATTATCTAGTTAATCTGTGCTTCTTGGGGAAGCTAGAAGACCCCTTAAGTTGAAAATATGAAGCCACCACCACTCAGCCTTGAAGAAAAAAGCAGAACATTCCCTACCCCGAGGTTGTTCTATAGCTCATCCTTATACAACACTACGATTTTTGGATCATCGACAATTTTAAGCCAACTGTAAAACTGCTGACTATTTCATTAGTGACACTGTAAACATAACTCTGCTGCTTGTAGTTAGTACGTCTGGTTAACAACAACAACAAGCACTAGTTATGTAACAAACTGACCAGTACTAAAACACAATTGATTCAACAAGGTTATATAATAAAAATTAGCAGTCCTATTTTGCAAACTCTTTTTGCACTATATTACTTTACCTGTTTTAATTAACCACTTGCTTCCTATATGTATATCCACATCAGTTTTTTTTTAATTCAAAATCTAATTACAAGACAGAAAAAAGCATCAGTTTAAGACAATGTTGAGAATTCGGTAAGTATTTCTCAGGCAAAAAATCTGATGTTCCATTCAGAGGTTAAACTGGGTAAATAAGCAGTCAAACATAGTGAAGCAGGAGTAGAACCCAGGCATGGGCAATAGAAGCAGGAGTAGAACCCAGGCACGGGCAATATATGCAAGAAATAACCATTTATAGTTTGTACCACTTTAACCATGTTAAACTGCCATAAAATAATGTTCAATACTAATTTCAACTATATTTTGTCAGAAAGAGAAAAACCTTCACAGTACACAAATAACTTCAATCAGGGTAAAATTATGATACAATATTAAAACCACACAGAACAAAATCATATACAAAGCAAATAAGGTATTAATGCTGAAAAAAATCCAAGTTCTGCAATATTTTCTTGTCAAAAGATGAAAATAAAGCAGGGTAACACTAACAAAAGGCCTCTAGTGTGAGAATACATACATACTGAACGGAGATAAATACTGGAAGTCCCCTCAGAAATGGGAAACACACACATTTGTCAAAGACAGAAGCCAAATAAAACACTTCTACAAGCAGAAATTCCTACAAAACCACTGTAAACACTGAAAAATAAAAAAATATTTATTTTGTTTTAAAGCAAACAAAACAGAAAAAGACAGGATTCCTCAAATGGGGCTCATCAGAACAGCAATTTGGAAAAAAAAATCAGCATTGGATCATATCAAGAGTCAGAAAACTTTCTTCTTTAGATGGCAGAAGACTGAACACTCACTTCCTGTAACAGCTAAAGGCTTGCCTCTTAGGACATGCTCAGCCAACTGTCCCAGAAAGACAAAGAGGGGGTCTGATCTTTAGAAAGCTGGCCAGTACGGAGACATCTTAGCAGATATCCCAAAATGCCACAAAGGTAGTGGGAATGAAGAGCATCCTTGGTTCTTTGGGCCACCTCTGACTCTATGGCGACATCCATCGTTGCACCACTCCCTGGTTCCAAAACCAGGTGGCTCCATTCAAATGAGCCAATCCAAAAGGGCATTTTGAAGTTATCTGCAAAGCCACAGACATACATCCAGGCATGTCTGCATATGGCAATGACACTGCCTGCTGTTCTAGATGTGCCATCTGCCATGGTGAACAAAAGGCGCACACACATTTGCAATGTATTGGATTATTAACTATGAATCTGTTTTGCAGGAGTCTGCTGTCACTGAACCCGAGAAGGACTTGGCAAAGCTCTTTGGTCAAGCCCATCTCAAATCTCAAGTGTGAAAGGTAATTCAGCACACATAAGGCAACAGTCACTGATGCATAAATTTGCTTTCTAAATCTGTCCAGGGCCCAAGACTTCTTGTTCTGTGGATAAACAGAACTCTCCTCAGAGTTCCTACTTCATGACAACTACCACCATGATGGAATCTACTGCAAACTCCTTGCTCTACTGTGGACTACCTCATGGGGAATCCAAAATCTTGTTGGCTTTCTATGAATGGATTCCAGCAAATCTCTCTCCCTCCATGCCCGCTGGAACACCAATCAAGAAGACGACTGGCTAGCTTCAATCACCTGGAGAAACAGATTCCTTCTGGGAAGGACAATCAGTGGGCAAGCCCCCCCCCCCCCCCCCGCCAAAGTAAGTCCATGATGATGTCCCTAAAGGAAACGTCTGAGAGTACCTTACGGACCCTCTGCCTTCATCAAAATCAGTGTCATCAGTAAAAGACTCCTGAGGGGAGTCTAAATGCCTCCTTTTACAAGACTGCTTTCTGTACTACTCCATGGGGAGATTCAGGGAATAATTCTATGATCTCTGTGGTGGCTTGTTGCAGCTGGATGGCCTAAAAAAAATAGAATACTGTGAAGCAGGTACTGAAGATGGTAGAAGGGATTGGAAAGGCTCCAAGCAAAAGGGCTAAGACCATGTCTATACATACTGAAAACACCAGAGAATATATCATGAAGGATCGAACAAAAGCACCTCTTTAGATATGGACAGAGCTTCCTTGAAGTCCAAAAAAGAAACTGGTTCCAAAGGATTTCTTGGGATCGACAGATCCTGACAACAGACCTTTGTAATATGAAGCCTGGCACTGAAGCACTGCAGGAAAGGAATGGATCAGACAGACGTCTCAGAGTTGAACCCTATCTCTTAGCTACAAGTTCTCCCCGAGATCCAACACCAAATACCATCCAGCTGGAAGACAAAGGGATCCCAATGGAAGCATTTGGAACAAATACCACCAGATACAAAAGGTCAGATCAGGGAAGAAGAAATCAAGAAGGGAAACTTAACGGCTTGGTATCAGTCCCCGGAAGTGGGGGTAGCGGGAAGGATCCTCATCTGTATCATAGTCCTCAGTAATTTGCACAATATCGTATCCACATTAGCCTCAAATAAACTCTTCTACGACAACTGTGCAGACCTGAAAGAGGAGGGCAATATCAGCCTGGAGGACCTATGAAAAGTCTCTTGGACCAAAGGACTGGGGACAAGGGGTAGTTGGCTCCAGAGAAAACTTAGGCTCCACTAGTAGGGGAAAGAGTCCAAAACAGATCCTATCAGGCCAAGACGAAGAGGAAGATGTCTGATCCAAAGTTTCGGAAAACTTAGGAGCCAGGCCTCAAAGCCTCTGCAGGATTCCGACACCTCTTCATGGACTCAACTTCTTTCTCAAATCTAATCTACTTCTCTCCCACACTTCTGGTTTTCCCCTTCCTTCACACTCTCTCCTTTTATTTCAATTTCTCTCCAACATTTTTTTGCATTAAGGAGAACCAGAGAGGGAAGAGGCCAATTCTCTCTCTGAGGCAGGGGAAAAGACATTTAAACACCAGCTTCAACCAATGGCCCAAAAAAGAGCAAGTACCTCACAAGCTTTCTTCAGAGGAACAGACTCAGTAATAGTCTCATTTACTGTGAGGATTCAGGGGGATTTTATGCCCGCAAAGTAAACATTTTTTTAAAGCCCCGGCACCTTGTCAGCCATAGCTACGAAAAGAAAAAAAGAAAACAATCGCTTACTTGCCACTATGAGCAAAAAAAACACACATGAAACTCACACTGAGCCTTGGAGACCACATCTGGCTACTTCAAGAAGCAGACAAGACCGGAGGTGCTGTTAGGGAGGAGGGGCATTACGAGAAGTGAAAGTGGCCTGGGCCTTGCATTCAAAGTCAGAGTTGTCAAGATCGAATCAGATATACCCATTAGTTGACATGACATGGACAGAAAAACATCAGATCATGTGGTTAGTTTCAAACTTCAAGCCTAGGTGAGGCACCTAAGAAGGGTGTCAGATTAGAAGTGGAAAGGGATCCAAGAGTCAGTCAGACAGACTCCTTTAGGTGAGGCCTTAGAAGCAGTCAGAAGGGGCGTAGAAGATGACCGTTGTCTAGCACTTAAATGCTTTCTGCAGAAATCTGGACATTAGGGGATGAAGTGGGTAAGGCTGAAAAAGCCTGGGAGGCCATTGCTGCAATACAGCTTTCCTTGCTGGTTGACCCAGAAGGGGTTGTTCTATAGGACTGGCAAACAGACTGCAGCACTGAGTGCTCCAGTGACTGAATATATTCCTGGCAGTCATTGGACTGAGGGACTACTACTAAGACATTAGATCTACCAAGCCTGCCCTCAAGGCAGTGGAGTACCCCCGGGATGCATGTTGCTACCAGAAAGTGCTGTGAGGCTACTGCCCACTTACAAACTCCGAATGCTACCAGACACAAAGGGCAAGATTAGTTTCTTCTTGGTTGCTGATATTCCAAACTACTATGTTGTCCATTTAGACAGATATCACACCCATGGAAGGTGGTCCCAAAGGTCCTACTAGGACAGTCTTCAACTTCAAGACATTTACTTGAAGATTGGCCTCTTTGCATATCCATAGACCTTGGACCATTCTCCCTTTGTAATGTCCCCCTACCCAAGGAGGGATGCATCAGTGGTCACGGATGCTATTGGGGGTGGAGTATAAAACTGCCTGACCACCTGAATCACTGTTAGACACTAACCACTACTGTAAATGTCTTCTGCATGAATCTGTAGTGACTAGAGTTTTGGACGGAGAATGAAAGCACTGTAACCAATGAGACAGAAGAAGCCATTGCAAAATTCAAATGAGAAAGCCAGTGAATTTGACCCATCAGAACTAAAATATGCAATCAGCCCTAATAGGAGTACAAAGGCTGCTAAAGAGAGAGCTGTTCATAGGTTCATACTAGGCTATCTGCCCAAGGGCATTTATAAGCCTAGCCCATAGTTATGTGGCTTTCGCCACCCCTTTAGTTTGAATAAAAACTATGCCTATCATTTCTGTGCCTCTGTCAAGCAGTGACACTGAAGTAATCCCTGGGGTATATCTGCGATCTCCCATCCATTGGTCAAGATTCCTCTTGAACAAGGCCAGCGAGGTGCTCTGCCTCATGTACCGGGATTTTGTTCCACAGCATAGGGAGTCTCTGGGTGATGAATCTGTCCCTCCAGCACGTTCTATTTATAACTGTGTCAAGGTTTAGTCTCCCGCCCTTGTGGTTCTGAGGGATCTAGATTTTTTGAGGTGAAGCATATTCATCAAATCTGGGTTTGACATGGCCTTATATGTCAGGCACAGGTCACCTCTGAGCAAGCGGTATGAGACTGAATAGAGCTGGAGTTCTTTCAGTCGGGCAGCATAAGACATATTTTTGAGACCCTTTATCCTTTTGGTGAGTCACTTTTGGGGCCTTTCAAGCTGCAGCAGGTGTCTGGTCAGATACATTCCGAACGGGGCATTGTACTCAATGATAGGTCTAATGAGTGATGAGTACAGGGGGACGATGACCTCCCTTGATCTAGATGTGAATCCCTTCATGATCAGGTGGGCGATATAGAAGGTTTTCCTAACTACTTTAGCAACATGAGTGTCAAACGAAAGGCTACTGTCAACTTGGGTCCCCAGATCCCTGATGACTTTTTCTGTGCTCAGTGGATTGCCACCTATATGGTAGCTAGGGGTAACCTTGTTTTTCCCGAAGGGTATGACTATGCATTTTTGGCGTTTAACTTCAGGCCATGGCTCTGGCACCAGTTATCTGTTTCTGTGAGGCCCTTCTGGAGGATATCTGTGTCGGATGTGTTTTCGACTGTGGCGCCCAGTTTGCAGTCATCTGCAAACTTTGTCAGCCATAACCCTCCTGTGTTTGCTTGTACTTCAGAAAAGTAGATGCCGAACAAGAGTGGACCCAGGACTGAGCCCTGTGGGACACCACTTGTGACAGGCTTTGAGTCTGACATGGCTCCAGCAACTCTGACCCTGTGGGTTCTGTCACTTAGCCAGTTTGCAACCCATCTTGTGATGTATGGGTTTACATTCAAGCTGATGAGTTTTTCGATGATACCTGAGTGGGGTATTGTGCGAAGGCCTTGCCAGGTCGAGGTAGGCTGTATGGACTGCCTTTCCCTCATCAATGGCCTTGGTGACTGTCTCGAAAAAGTCAACCAAGTTTAAGAGACAGGATCTGCCTTTGACAAAGCCAAACTGGGTTGGATCCAAAGTCTGCAAGTTCCCTATGTCTTTATTTATGAGTTCCATTATGATCCTCTCCATGGCTTTGCAGATAAGGCTTGTCAAGCTAATGGGGCGGTAATTTCCAGGGTCTGTGGAGGCACCGCCCTTATGAAGTGGGACCACAGTCGCAGTGCGCCACTCCTTGGGTACGCATCCTGAGGTGAGGCTAAGATTAAACAGCTGTCCTAACTGTGGGTTTAATTCCTCGTTGAGTTCATGAAGCACACAGCCGGGGACACCATCCGGTCCCATGGATGCTGTGTTTTTTGCCTTAGCGAGGGCAGTTCTCACCTGGGCGTTGGAGATGTTTGGGGGGCTACAATCCTCTGGAATAGATATCTCTCCTTTTGGGGGGGAGGGGGGGAGAAGTCTGCACTGAACCTGTCAGCCAGTATGTTAGCAATGTGTGTAGGTTCAGTAATTTTCACATCATTTTGAACTAATTCTGAGCATATCTGGGAGTTTCCTCCTAGGTTTCTAACATAGCTAAAGAAGGCCTTATGATTTTCTTTAGAGTCCTTGGCGATTTTTCTCTCAAAATTTGCCTTGGATGATTTTATGAGAGCTCTTAGTTTTTTACTTATAATGATCAAGGGTGTCTTACCTTTCAAGGATTTTGCTCTATCTTGTAGTAGCTTCCTCCTTTTGTTGTAGAGCTTGTTTATGGCTGGGGTCCACCAGACTGGACGATTGCCTTTGGTACAGAGTCTTAGTTTTGTTTGGGATTGCCTGATCCATGCAGTCCTGTAGGTGCTGGTAGAAGGCATTTGTAAGTGATTCAGCGGTTTGAGTAATGTTTACCACTGGCTCAGGGGCCTTAAAGGAGACCACACTAGTTTTTAGAAGTGTGAAATCGGCTTTTGAGAAGTTTTTCACTGTGGTCTTTTTTGTTTCAGGTGGGGCGGGATGAGGACCTCCAGCGAGATTAGTTTATGATCTGATCTCACCAGTGAGGGGTATACTTCGGTGTTGAACATTTTGATCCCATGTTCGTGATGATGAGATCAAGTATGTTTTCTCCTCTTGTGGGGATGGTGACTAGTTGTTCCATGGCATTTGAGTTTATGAACTCCAGGAATCTTTGGGTTAGAGTGTTTGGGCTTGAGTAGTGTTCCCAGTCTATATTAGGGTAGTTGAAGTCACCTAGTATGATGGTGTTTGGAGATACATTTATCCCTCCAATGTTTTCAGGAAGGCCATGTGAGGTTCCTGAGTTTGAGAGGGTGGCCTGTAACATGCTACAAATTGCAGAGCAGTCTTGCCTATGGTTAATTGCACCTGGATGGTCTCCGATGCATCGTCGTTGCCACCAACCTTGAGGTGTGGGTGTCCTTTATGAATATGGACACCCCTCCTTTCTTGGTGTTGTCCGGATTTTGGGGGCGGAATGCATGATATGAGGTGAAACCTGTTAGTGCTGGGGTGCTCTCAGGAGCCTTGAACCAGGTTTCTGTCACAGCACAGACATCGATGTTCTCCATATTGAGAAGGGCCTCGAGTGCGTGCATCTTGAGATTGAGACTTCTGGCATTGAGCAGCATTACCCTTAGTTTTTTTCCTTTTGGTGTTCTAGGGTGGTAGGTTTAGAATTTGAGCCTTGCCTAAAAAGGCACTATGAGGGTGGCAAGAGCCTTTGCCAATATCCGGAAGCCCAGGGTGACAGGTGCAAGCCGTCCCTTGCGAAGCAGCGTGGCTTGTCCAGCATGTCATCCCAGGCAGACAGACATTGGATCCCCTTTGAATGACACCAGAATTTAAGCCAATTATTAAAGCTGATCATCTTATCACTGTATTGTGGCATCATTCTAGGTGAAGGTAGGATACTGCTCAAGGTCAGGGACATACCTGCCTGGGCTACATAATCAGAGAGCTCCTCGATGTCCCTTTTCATGTAGTCCAAGGAGGTACGTCTCAGGTCGTTGACACTAGCGTGGACAATGAGTCGTACTTGTACCTGCTGTTGAGAGACCTGAGTGCTTGCGATATGTGGCGGATTCTAGCGCCCGACAGGCAGCTTACTGTGACCTTCTCCTTACTCAGTCTGGTGAGCGGGACATCATTGTGTCTGACTATGGAATCACCAATGACAAGTGTGTCTGGCATTTTGTTTGGCCTTAAGGGCTGTGACTGTTTGACACTCTGACTGTGTGGTCTATGTGTTGCATGTGTTGGGTCGTGAGGTGGTGGTAGTTTGGGTGTCTGCTTTGGTGGCCTCTGCTGTTTTGGTAAATTTTTGATCAGAGCCTCCGAGTATGTCTTTGTGTGAGTATGTGTATGATTTGAAGTTGTGATGGTACCATGTGTGACTGGGTATGTATTGTGTGTGGTTACCTTCTCCTCCTGTCTGGTCTTGCCAGTCCTATGTTGAGAGCTCAGCCTCCAGTATGGCCGTATAGTTGCATCTCTCGCATGTATTTGTGTTTTGTGGGAGAAGGAGAGGATTGTCTGTGTACATGAGGCAATTGTAACATTGCCTCAATATTCCCAGGTTCACCAGTTGAGCTGGAGAGGACACTAGCAACTGATCCCTCGACATACTAGAAGTAGTAGATAAAGAGACTTTCAAAGGACTCCGGGGGAAGTGGGTTTTAGGCTGGTGGGGTACTATCTATAATAAGAGTGCTTTATCAAGGTGCAAGTACTGTAGGAGTAAGTGCTAGGCTTTACAGATAGAGAATAGTCTACTTGGGAATCAAGTAGAGATGAACTTTTCAGTTATAGGATATGCTGGTTAGATCAGGAGTACAGCTCGAGGAAGGTAGTTCTAAGGGAAAATTTGAAGAGTGGAATTTAGATGGCCCGAATAGTTTAACCGCCGCTGCTCTTGTGTGCAACAGTGGCAACTCCGCTCTAAATCGGGGGGCAGGGGGCTGAAGGGAGCTAGGAATTGGCCCAAAACGACCAATGGACTACTAGTTTCTGGCTGAAACTTCACCAAATCGGACAAAAAGGCCGCTCAGTGCTTCCCACTCCCACTGGTAAGCAAAGAAACTTCCCTCCTTCCTAATAAGGCAATGGATCAGTAACAGGAACTAAAAACAAAGCCCAGGGATCAGCAACTCTGAAACTGGACTACTCTAGCTCAGTAAGGCGGGAAAACAAGAGATTTTTTTTGTTTTATTACAGAGATAAGGAAAAAAACAGACAGTAAATGTTATAAATGCTGTAAATTGGCTAGCGCACTTTAGTGTGTAACCTACAGAAACAATTTGCAACAATTAGTAATTTAAAGTGCAATAAACAGTGTAAAATGCAGAAATCACTTAAAGTAGCAGTAAAACAGGCGAAATGCAGTCGCTAGCTTAATAACAGTGGGAAAGCCACAAAAAATACTTATATCTGGTAGAAAGTCACTCTTTTAGCTCTCTGCTGCTTGGATCACTCTGCAGGCCACCACGAGGATCTGTGCTGAGTTGGTACAAGCTGGAAAACGCGTGTTTTATAGCAGGGGGCTGAAAGGAGCTAGGAATTGGCCCAAAACGACCAATGGACTACTAGTTTCTGGCTGAAACTTCACCAATTCGGACAAAAAGGCTGCTCAGTGCTTCCCACTCCCACTGGTAAGCAAAGAAACTTCCCTCCTTCCTAATAAGGCAATGGATCAGTAACAGGAACTAAAAACAAAGCCCAGGGATCAGCAACTCTGAAACTGGACTACTCTAGTTCAGTAAGGTGGGAAAACAAGAGGGTTTTTTTTTTACAGAGACAAGGAAAAAAAACAGACAGTAAATGCTATAAATGCTTTTAAGCGGCTAGCACACTTGAGTGTGCTAGCCTACAGGTAAAATTAAGCAACAAATAACTTTTTAAGAGTGCAAAACAGTTAATCAACACAAAAACAGTTTAAATAGAATGCAGAGCTGTATAAACAGGCTAAGATGCAGTCGCTAAGCAGTAAATATTCAAAAAGTCAGAAAAAAATACTTAAATCAGTTATAGCAAATAAAGTTATAACAAATGCTCTGAAATATACTGTACATTTCCAATATGTTTGAGAAGGACAGTCAGAACACAAGAAGGTTCAGGCGAAAAAGAAAAAAAAAGTTTTGTTTTACTTTTTGAAAAGGGAAAAAGGAGGAACAGAAGGCCTTATCAAATGTTCTCTCTGTATTAAGAAGAATGAGCTAATGACACTAGACTGGGAGGTGTGTCACAGTAGGGGGCGGGCAACTGCAAAGCCACCAAGTATAAGAGCAAGACACCAACAGGGAGGGAGAGTGGGACAAAATGTTTCAGTTTATACAATAGCCTAAGACAGCAAAGCACTACAGAGTCAAATGAAAGTTTTTAAACAGATAAGGATTTGTGAAGATTCTGAATAGACAAAGTGCTTTATATATATTAAATTATAAAAACAGTAATCTGTAAAAATAATCAAAAGATACTTATATTTTGTAGCTCAGTTGCGGTCAAACAACTTCTCCAGCCTGCACTGTGTGCAAAGACAGAGACCCTACCAACGTTAGGGCAAGACCAGAACAACAACTTTTTTTTTTTTTTACAAGAACACAAAAGAACCAGCCCCCACTAGCCAAGAGATAATTACACAGAGTAAATGTTTCAGTTTATACAATAGCCCAAGACAGCAAAGCACTACAGAGTCAAATGAAAGTTTTTAAACAGATAAGGATTTGTGAAGATTCTGAATACACAAAGTGCTTTATATATATTAAATTATAAAAACAGTAATCTGTAAAAATAATCAAAAGATACTTCTATTTTGTAGATCAGTTGCGGTCAAACAACTTCTCCAGCCTGCACTGTTGAGTTGAAGGGACTGGAAAACAGACTATTAGATTTGACCTATGTCTTGGGGAAGTGAGATAATAAAGTAGTATCTTAACACTCTATGAACATTTAGGAGACTGGATTTTTACATATTCACTGATGGTCTTTGGCAGTTCCTGGGGCTGTCAAGATACTACCCGGCTAAGAGAGACTCACATCAAAGGGGGTAGCCAGGAACTGCCAAAGATGGACAAAATAGTCCCTGGCTAAAACTCCACTGAGGGGGCATCAAACAGCCAGTTGTCCAGACACAGGAAGATCTTGTATCACAAACGTCACATATGCCTGCTATAACAAACATGCATTTGAACAACCTTGGGGCTGTATCATGAGCAAACAATAAGGCTCTTAACTGGTAATGACAGTCTCCTATTCAGAAGTGTAGAAATCTCCAACTCTTTCACCATCTTTATGTGAAAGAAAGAGTCTCGGGGATCAAAGAGCACACACTCACTCATCATTACACATGGTAGAAATCAACTGCACAATACCTGGGTCTTGTGCACATGTGTGTTCAAAAAGGCTGAAGGACCAAAATTGGTATGGGGTCCTGGGCTTTCTTTGGAAACAAAAAGAACTAAAAATTCTGACAGTCTCTGGTCTGGTGGGACTGCTTGGATGGGATTTTTGATGAGAAGAGAGGCTCTCTCTCTCCTCATGTGGCCTATGGCTGGTTAGGTGGGACATCCAGCAATGGACTGGAGGGGTTTCCAAAAATGTTATGCAACATATAATGGGCTCTGGATATGATGCCTCTTGTCACTTGTCTGTCTTGTGTAATGGCCTGCCATAAAAGTCTGGCTAGAGGGACATACAACCTTCAATTCCCAATTGCTCCACTCAAGAGGCAGTCATTCAGGGATTCTGTGATGTCCTGTCAGAAAAGGGTCACTGACATCTCGGACTGTGGAATTCCTCAGCTACCATCCGCTGAAGGGGCCACCTCTGCTGCAGCTGCCCCTGTCAGAAGGCATCGCAAACTGGCATTCAGACTTTCAAAACCAGAGGGAATAAGGCCCTTTTTGGTTGCTGTTGTAAGGTCTCTGCAAAACCTCGAACTTCAGTTCATTGACAAGGTCTCTTGCCATCTTGCTCACTCTTCTGCATTCTTCCTTCAGAGATGGGCCAAACAAGGATGCCCCACTGAATGAACATTCACGACGGACAAAGTACAGTTGTGTACACTTACCATAAATGTAGATGTTAGAGTGTCTTCACTGTTGCAGTCATCACTGTTGGGTTCTTCCTGCCGGCAAGCAGCCCTCTGTTGGCCAGAATCCCAAAGTCTGGGTCCGGCGTCGGCTGTGCATTTCACACTCCCTGACGCCAGAGCGCCAGGGGTACAAAGCTCCCAGCCGACGCCATGTTCTCCAGTTTTTCTTGCCCCAGATGTCAGGTGCCCAAAAATGAAGGCTAAAAGTAAAACAAAAATGTAACATACAACAAACCCCATACCCTGTAGCAAATACACCTCAGAAGAAGGGTGAAGTAGGGAATCACACCAAAGGGGACAGGAGGGTGGGTAACCCAGACTGCAACAGTGAAGACACTTGAACATCTACATTTATGGTAAGTGTACACAACTGTACTGTGTTCATAGTGTTTCACTGTTGCAGTCATCACTGTAGGGTAGAATCCCAAAGCTGAGATAAAGGGTGGTGGTTATAGAGTAGAAGGGGCAGCTAGGCCTTGCAAGACTGCAGAAGCAAGCAAAGCCTGCCCTAGACTTAGAATAAAGAGGGAGATTATAGTGCTTAGAGAAAAGTATGCACTGAACTCCAAGTTGCAGCTTCCAAAATAATGCTGAAGTAGCAGCAGCTCTGGTAGAGCGAGTCCTAATTTTTCCTGGGATTTGCTTTCCATGATGAGAGTAACAAAATCTGATTCCATGAGCAATCCATTTAGAAATGGACCGTTTTGAAATAGCTTTGCCTTGGGAATTTGCTGCATAAGAAAAACAGTTCTGTTTTCCGGATATCCTTGGCTCTGTCAAGGTAAAAGCGAAGCTGTCTGTGCACGTCCAAAGAATGCAAGATCCTCTCCCCCTTATTTTGAGGATTAGGGAAAAAAGTTGGCAGGTGAATAGTTTGGTTTAAAGCCACTTTAGAAACCACTTTAGGCATGAAAGTAGGGTTAGTCTTCAAAGAAACCCTGTCTTGATGAAAAATAATGTACGGTTCCACAGCCATGAGCGCTTGTAACTCCGAGACTCTCCTGGCTGAAGTTAAAGCCAGTAGGATAACAGTCTTCCATGATAAATACTTTACATCAGATGTGGCAGCAGGCTCAAAAGGAGGCAGAGTAAGTTTTTCCAGGACATAATTGAGATCCCAGGCAGGAATGGGTGGTGTCCTAGGGGGCCTTAAATTCTTTGCTCCTCTGAGATAGTTTCAGAAGTGGATGTGAAAAAATTGGAGGATCTGTATTATAATGTGCAGAGATAGCTGAGGCATGTATTTTTATGGAGGAAAAAGATAAACCCTTATGCAACACATCTGTAAGGTAATGTAGAATCAATGGAATATTTGGAATGTGAGGATCTGATTCCTGAGCATGCATCCAGGTGCAAAATCTCTTCCATTTACCTTCATAAGATTTCCTAGTGCTAGGCCGTCTAGCTTCTAGGATAACATCCATGACCTATATGGAAAGGGTAGGATTAATCATAGGCCCTGAATACGCCAGGCTGAGTTTTGATATGAGAGTGCAGGACCTGGCCCTGATGTTGAGACAAAAGATTTGGAATCGGAGGTAGAATCCAAGGAGGTTCCTGGGATAGATATATCAGTGTTGAGTACCAAAATTGCCGAGGCCAATTCGGGGCAAGTAAGATCAGCTTTGGTTTGTCCTGTTTTATTTTTAATAACACCCTTGGTAGAAGAGGTAGTGGTGGAAAGGCATACCCAGAGAGGTTCCTCCAACTGAATGAGAGAGCATCCACTTTCCATGCTAGCTTGTGATATGTCCTTGTGCAAAAAGTCTAACTGGTAGTTGTGGGGAGATGCAAACAGATCTAGGTCCGGGAAGCCTCAGGCTTCTGTAATCATCTTGAATATTTGGGTGTCCAGCATCCACTTGTGTGGGTCCGACAGGTTCCTGCTCAGGCTGTCTGCCAGAGTGTTTTGTTTCCCCTGGCAGGAATTGAGCTTGTAGGTCCACTTTGCAAGCTAGTGCTGTGTTCCATAGAGTCATGGCTAGTCTGCAAAGGGGGTAGGAGTGTGAACCCCCTTGCTTGTTTATGTACCACATAACTGTGGTGTTGTCTGTCCATATCAGAAGCTGCCCTGGCTGTAAAAGATCCCTGAAAGCCAAGAGGGCATTCTGCACAGCTAACATCTCTTAAATTGATATGTAGATGCTTCCGATCCTCTGTCCAAAAACCTTGCAGGTCTTTCCCCTGCAAGTGGGCTCCCCATGCATAATCAGAGGTGTCCGTGGTTATCACTTGGTACGCTGGAGGTAGACTGAAGGCTTTCCCTTTGTTTTGAAGACATGCCATGGCTCACCAATGGAATTCCTTTCGCAGGCATGGCAAGACAGCAATCACTGTTTCCAGACTGTGACAATGCTGGGACCATACGCTTTTTAGGTACCATTGTATCTTCCTCATATGCAGTCTTGCATATGGTATGAGTAGGACGCAGGAAGCCATGTAACCCAAAGGTTACAGGAATTTCCTTGCAGTTAGCTGAGACATTAACGCCAAGCTTTTGAAAGTTGAAGCCAGCTATAGTTGTTTTCCTGATGTCAGGAATGTAATCTGGGTTGTTGTGTCTAAAAGAGAACCCAGGAAAGTTATCTGTTGAGTGGGTGTCAAATTTGACTTTTTTACGTTCACAGTGAATCCCAAGTACTTGAGTAGATTCTGAACAAATTTCAGGTACTGGAGTAAAACGTCCTTGCTGTCTGCTTGAATAAGGCAGTCGTCCAGATAAGGGTAAATCTGAATTCCCATGAGTCTGCAGTAAGCTACTACTGGTGCCAGGCACTAGATAAAGACCCTGGGCGCAGTAGACAAGTAAAAGGGCAGTGCAGAGAATTGGTAATGTTTCGGGCCTGCCTTGAACCTGAGGTATCTTCTGCACTCCTGTCTGATAGGAATGTGTAGGTAAGCCTCCTTTACATCCAATGTCACCATCCACACACTTTTGCTCAACATTGGCAGGAGCTGCTGCAGAGTAAGCATCTTGAACTTTGGTATATCCAGGAAAGTGTTTAAGACTGACAGATCCAGGATGGGTCTCCCAAGTATTTTGCTTTCTGGGAACTAGAAAGAGTCTTGAATAAAAGCCTTATCCCGTCTCTGAATTTGGAACCAGTTCTATGACCCTCATAGCCATGAGGGACCTCACCCGTTTTAATGCCTCTGCACATTGGTAGGTCTGGCCTTTCATTTGGTTTTGGTAAGGTGTGAAAGTGGAATCTGTAACCTCTTAAAACTACATCCAGAACCCACGTGTCTTGGGTTATGCAAGTCCAATTTCGGTGAAAAAGAGAAAGTTTTCCTCCCAGAGGAGCTTCCAGGAGAGAGGTTCCTGGAGCCATGCAGGGGGAGTCATTGAGCCTGTTTCCTTTAAAGTTGAGACCTATCTTCTCCACCCCTGGGGGTGGAAGCACTCCACTGTCTAGGTCTGTGCTTGGGCCCTCCCTCTGGGGCGCCTATATCTACCCCTCCGAGGCCTGTCTGAGCTGGGAAAGGACCAATTTTTAGTTGGCCAATTTCTGCTAAATCTAGGAGGCTGAACTTGTAAGAAATCCTTAACCGTTTGCATGGATTTTGCCTTATCCTCCATTTTCTTTATAACCCCTTCAGCCTTAGACCCAAACAAAACATTATGTTGAACAGGAGCATCCAGTAACTTTGCTTTCACTTGATCAAGCAAATTTTGTTCCTTTAACCAAGCATGCCTTCTAATGACCGTGCCAGTGGCAGCAGCCCTGCAAGAGGCCTCCAAAGCATCAAAACCACAGTGTAAGGTATGTTTTCCCATCTGCTCAGTAGCATGCATCAAATCATGTAATTCTTTATTGTCTGCACATGCAGAAATGGTAACCCAGTTTTTGTTTCATAACAGACAAAATGTATTGCTGATATTTCAACATATGAAATTGACAATTTAAAGCCCTAATAGATAAAGCAGCAGAAGTGTACACTTTTTTGCCCCATCTCTCCAAAGCTCTAGAATCCTTATCTGACGGAATAGGGTTCTTAGCAGTGGCGGCCTTAACACCCTTAAGACCCTGAGAAATGGTTTCTGGATCAGCAGCAGGATTTTTATAAAGAAACTTGTGTGAGTCAAGGACTCTAATATCTATCAGGCTTAGCAGGGGCCGGAGGAAAGGAGTCAGGAGTTAAATTAGACTCAGAAAAGACATCATCCACAATATCCAAAATAGGAGGAATAGCCAGGGGTCTGTGCTGTGGAAGAAGGAAATCCCTAAGCCTTCTCTTAGATTCAGAGCACTCCTGGCCTTCCCAGTGAAAATGTTCCCTCATGTCATGTAAAGTTTCCCCAAAAGAATAGCCTCAGGAGAAGCTAAAGGAATGGATTCCTCAGCATCAGAATCCTCATAAGGAGGGAAAGTATAATCCTGTTCAGAGGAAGACACTGAAGAGATAGATGCCTGATCAGAGGATTCATAATCCAATTCTTGTCTTGGCCTTTTGTCAGGAGGGGGATGTGAACCCCTAATCATAGTTAGCAAGTCCTCCGCCATTTTAAGCATTTGTTTTTGAGATTTAGGTCCCGGATCAAAGGAGGCCTGGGCTTGAGTCTTTGTTTTAGGAGTCTTTGCCTGAAGCTGCGTAGGCCTGAAAACCCCCTCGGAAGCCGGTACCTGCACAGCGGCTCCGGACCCATCAGAGGGAGCATTATCCGAAGGTCCTGCACCTGGAGTATTCGAAGGCCTAGTTGGCTCCTCGTGGGAGTCAGTTTCGGCAAGCGGTTCTGTAATGGCCGACGACAGGGGCTGCAAAAGCGTCTCACTGACGACAGCCGAACCAGCAGCTGGCTCTGAATGTAAACTGTCGTCTGATTTGGACCTCTGAGGCCTATCCTTATCCTTGCGCCTTTTATGAACTCCGGTAGTCGGAAGCGTGTCAGATGACATGTTATAATTATCGCCTCCCAAAGTAATGAAAGGCAAAATCGTATCTCCGTTTAATAATACATTGATTACATCTAGCACAAAACCGACAACTAGCTAGGTCGTGGTCAGGGCCTAGACAAGGGATACAGTAAGAGTGAAAATCCTTATGAGGCATTTGCTTCCCACAAGAAATACAATTATTAACTTTTTCTGACATCGGTCTGGAGCAAGAAAAAAGTTTCCCCAACGGGGTATTTAGCTTTGAAAAGAAGAATGTCTTCGGTATGAAGCACCAAAAATAACAGGAGTCAGCCGACCGGCACTTGCGAACTGCTTCCACCGCGCGGCAAGAAAAGACTGGAGAACATGGCGTCGGCTGGGAGCTTTGTACCCCTGGCACTCTGACGTCAGGGAGGGTGAATACACAGCCGACGCCAGACCCAGACTTTGGGATTATGGCCGACCGAGGGCTGGCTGCCTGCCGGCAGGAAGAACCCTACAGTGATGACTGCAACAGTGAAACACGATGAACATCTTTAAAATTGTACACAAAATCACACAGGTGCAGTCAAGCATGGCACCTCATGGTTATGCCAGCCCCAGCTGCCCTAGCTACTCCATATAACATCACGCATCAGGTACATGAAGAGGTTTATAATACTAAAAATGGTAGAATACTTTCAAGCTGCTTCATGGCCTCAATCTTCAGCAGAGTTTCAGAGTATACATGAGCCTGCTGAGACAAATCTCTCCGAAACCAGTGTGTGCATGCATGGAGTAGTTCAGGGTTCAAATACAAAAAAGTGCCCAATGCAGACGTCCACTTCCACAGTCTGTCATTCTGAATTCTTTACTTGGGGGTTATGGATAGATTTAGCATCTTCAGAAAGCTGAAGTCTAGCACAGGGTCTTTGGCCTAGTGCTCTTTCTACTTCTGGGGGGGGGGGGGGGGGGGTATTGATAATCTGGAAAGACCACGCAGGATGTAAATGGCATCATCTTTGATAGGGAGTATAAAAAGTGTTTCCTTTTACACAACCTCTTTTTTGGTAAACCAGGGGATGTGTCACCTCAAAGCAGTAGCAATGCTCTGAGGGGTCAGCAGTTAGCTTGGGACCTAAAGATGGACTCAAACCTGTGGATGCTTGATGAGATTAGAAGGAAGGGGAAGAGGAACATGGGTGGAACTGCATGTGGTGGTACCAGTGGATCCACTTTTAGGTAAAGAAATGAACCTTCCCCAAAACCTGAAATGCCAAACCAACCATCAGATCTGAATAGATCGCTCAAACCGACTGATTCAGTGCACCCTTTGGAGAAGCAGATATTGGCACTGCAGAGAGCCTCCCAAAGACCTGTAAATGCCACAGGCCCCAGTGAGGGAACTGATGCAGCGCATTCAAAGGGGGATCTCTCATCTACCCCCACTGAAGATTCAAAGGAGGATCTCTCATCTACCCCCACTGAAGTCAAAGGCAGTAACCCAATGACAGAGCTGGAGTCAACCCGAACCCTTGGGTCTCACGCTCAATCGCATCTGACAAAGATGGAGGCACAATGAGCCAGAACATATACTCCATCGGTACAAAAATATAGTAGGTTGGCCTCCACGGCTACAGGATCTGGGAGGAACAGTAGTTCAGAAAATACTGTTTCAAAAAGATGGTGTAGTGATGGAACAAGCCTTGGTGGCATACGCGTAGAACCAATCGCCTTTGGAGCTGAAGGAGATGAAATTACCCCATCTCTATCAGAGACTTGAACTTCTGCATCACATGATCAAATCAACTTTTGATGTATCCCTGTAAGACCTAAAAGGACTGCACGAAGTGAGCAGACACATATAAGGGACAGCCTAATTTCTCTGAAGATAAAGGCTTCTTGGGAGAATCATGACAAAAGCCAGCAGCTCCAGATCTGGGAGTGGAATGTAGACAGGCCCTATGTTCCTCAATCCTCAGGATATTTTGAGCTGGTACCAAAGATTCAGTATGCCTCGTGCGTCTTGACACCTTATGTTTGGAATGACTTCTAAAACCTTTTTTAGACTTGATTTCTGGATCAGCAGTAGGAAGCATTTTATAGGCTGAAGGGAACAAAAGATACCAAAGGAAGCTCAAATTCTATAATTAATAAAGTATGGGACCCCTCAACAAAGAACACAGGTCGAGCAAGTCATGTGGTGTAATTCTGACACACAGCACTCCTTATAGATGTGTCTATAATGTATATGCATATATACAAATTATATATATGCACATATATACACAGAAAAACTATTACTTCAAAAATCTAAACACTACTATAATATATTTTACGTGTGTGTGTGTATATATATATAAAAATATATACATACACACACACACATATACATACATACATATATACAATTTGCATACTTATATGCATTTACTTAGTTATACACACACCGACATCCACATGTGGGCGTTGCATACATCGACCGCACAAAGCTGACAATGTCAACATGCTACCATCACATGTGACAAGAAACAATCCTGGTACATGCAAAACCTAATGACAAAGAAAAAACACAAGAGACACATTTTTCAAGGGGGTTCCCTCACCACATCCCTCATACATACCTTGCTAATTATACATAGCAACTCAGACTACACAATAAAATCAGGAAAAGGGCACATTCCCCAACTCTGAGAATTGTGCGATCTCAAATACTTATCGACTGTTCACTTGAACAAATATGTCTGATTAAGCAGCTGTTGACCAAGGAGAATTTATACCAAAATGTAGGCCACTGGTTAAAATATAATTGCTCAACAACAGAAATAACAGTCAAACTACATATCTAGCAGAAAAATCTAAGAAAGAAAACTCAATGGCAGAAAACACCAGGGAGAGGTACAGTAGAAACTTCAAAAATAGAAGAACTTTACTTCAAAAAATGTAAAACACTAAATCATCAAGAAGTTAGTAATGGAAAGTAGCATATTTTAAAGGAAAAAAATGGAGGTGAAACACTTGCATGCGAGTGAGCATGCCCTTTCGCTAAGGTAGCGAACAAAATCTGAACCAAAGGAAGTGGTGCATTACGGAAAGAAAAATTCTTATAAAGATTCAAGGCAGGAGCACTGACTACTGCTGAATCAGATCAGACAAGTGTCTCAAAGACAAATATATCAGATCAAACAAAATTACTTGAACTGTACTGCTTGTTAGTTTGAGAAACTTTGTAAAGCCTAACAGCTTTTCTGGTGACTGAAGTTTTTGAATCAGGGTTGTTAGAGGCAGCATTACATACACCTTTCTATGGGCTGGAACAGAAAACTGAATGCAAGACCGATACAGAAAAACTCAAAACTGCCTGAAATTGGGAGTAATAGGAATATAATGAGAAGTATCCTTGAGATGTAGATTAACCATGAAAAGTACAGTTTTGTACCTACCATAAATGTAGATGTTCAAAGATCCACATTGCTGCAGTCATAACCTGTGGGTAGTCCGCTGTCCTCGGTCGGCCCGAATACCAAAGTGTTAGGCTGGCGTCGGTCATGGCGCTTAGATCTGACGTCAGTACGCCGTGGTACTAAAACGCATGACCGTCGTCATATCCTCAGTCTTTCTTGCCCCAGATGTCAGAAGGCCCTAACAAGAAAGGCCAAAGCCAAAAAACAGAAAATATCCAACCACCTATGTACAAACAATATTTACAACCCAAACCACACAACCACCCCAAACTACAGTGGGGAAGGAGGGAGGGAAAATTGGACTGCAGCAATGTGGATCTTCGAACATCTACATTTATGGTAGGTACAAAACTGTACTATGTTCTTCATCTCACATTGCTGCAGTCATAACCTGTGGGTAGAATCCCAAAGCAAAAGTAAAGGGAGGTTGGTAAAATCATAAAGCATTGGGAGCTGCTAGCATGCCCTGCAAAACTGCAATGGCAAACCCAGCCCTAGATTTTGAATAAAGAGGGAGATGGTAATGTTTAGAAAAAGTGTGCACTGAACTCCAAGTAGCTGCCTCCAAAATATCTTTAGTAGCTACACCCCTCAGAAAAGCAGTAGAAGTGGCAGTAGCCCTAGTGGAATGAGGTCTGATTCCAGACGGAATCTCTTTACCATGATGAGAATAACAAAAAGCAATACAATGGCCAATCCACTTAGAAATAGTTTGTTTAGAAACAGGTTCCCCTTGAGAACCCAAAGCAAAGGAAACAAACAACTGTTGAGACTGTCTGAACCCTTTAGTCCTGCTCAAATAATAACGCAACTGCCTGCGGATATCCAAAGAGTGCAAAATCTTTTCCCCTTTATTTTGGGGATCAGCATAAAAAGTAGGCAAATGAATAGACTGGTTCAAGGCTACATTTGAGACCACTTTAGGCATGAAAGTAGGGTTAGTACGCAAAGAGACCCTATCCTTATGAAAAATTAGGAAGGGTTCAACTGCCATTAGAGCCTGTAATTCAGATACCCTTCTAGCAGAAGTAATGGCCAACAAAAAAGCTGTCTTCCAAGACAAAAACTTCAACTCAGCTGTAGCTGCAGGCTCAAAAGGAGATAAAGTGAGTTTCTCCAACACAAAATTGAGATCCCAGGAAGGAGTAGGAGCTCTACGTGGGGGTCTTATGTTCTTTGCCCCTCTAAGAAATTGCTTAAACAAAGGATGAGAGAACAATGGTGGGTCACAGTCATAGTGAGCAGAAATGGCTGCAGCATGAACTTTTACAGAGGAGAAAAACAAACCTTTGTCTAGTAATTCTGTCAGATACTGAAGTGAAACACTCAAATTAGGTACTGAAACATCAAAGCCCTTTGCTTTACACCAAAGAAAAAAATCTCCCCCATTTATCAGCATAAACCTTCCTTGTACTAGGCCGTCTGGCCTCCAAAATAACATTCAAAACTTGTTGAGGAAGCTGCGACCCTCCAGGGTCTAGAACAGTATATGCCAGGCTGTCAGATGCAGGGACTGTATCCCGACATTGAGGAAATGATTGCCTGCCTGGGACAAAAGGTGTGGACTTGCTGGCAAAGGCCAAGGAGGCTCCCGAACTAAACTCCTCAGCAGAGGGTACCAGTGCTGACGTGGCCAATCTGGAGCTATAAGAATCATGGAGGGCTTGTCCTGTCTGACCTTCAAGAGCACCTTGGGAAGGAGAGGCAGAGGAGGAAAGGCATAGACGTGAAGGTTGTTCCAACTGAATGATAGAGCATCCACTTTCCAAGCTTTTGGATGAAACATCTTTGTGCAAAACTTTGGCAGCTGGAAATTTAGTGGAGAAGCGAACAGATCTATGTCTGGAGTCCCCCAAAACACTGCCAACTGTCGAAATACATGAGGATCCAGTTTCCACTCGTGGGGATCCACCATCTGTCTGCTCAAAACATCCGCTAAGGAGTTCTGTGCTCCTGGCAGAAACCTTGCTTGAAGAGTGAGGTGCAAACTGAGAGCCGTCTCCCACAAAATCATAACTTGCCTGCAAAGTGGGTACGAATGGGTTCTCCCTTGCTTGTTGATGTACCACATGACAGTTGTGTTGTCTGTTTGAATCAACACTTGTCCTGGATGTAGTAGATCCTTGAAGGCCATCAATGCAAATTGGACTGCTAACATCTCCTTCATGTTGATATGCAAATGTTGAAGTCAGGCAGGCCTCGTGTCTTGAACCCATTTTCCATTGAGGTGTGCTCCCCAAGCCTTGTCCGAGGCATCTGTCGTTAAAATCTGACTCGCCTCTGGTCGGGTCACAGAGAGTCCCTTGTTTAGGTGACATTCCTGAGCCCACCACAAAAATTCCTTTTGAATGCAAGGTATTATTTGAATGACAGTGTCCAAATCGTGGCAGTGTTGAGTCCATACACTCTTGAGATACCATTGTAACTTCCTCATATGCAGTTTGGCATTGGGAAGCACCAGAATACAAGATGCCATGAACCCCAAGGCTTGAAGGACTGTCCTTGCAGTCAGCCTGGACAGGAGAGACAATTGTTGGAAGTAAAGGGAAAGATTTCTTTGCTTGTCCGGGGTCAAAAACGCCATCTGAGAGGCTGTATTCAGTCCCACACCCAGAAAGCACATGTCCTGAGAGGGTACTAGACTGGACTTTATTTCGTTCACAGAATACACTAGGCACCTTAACACTGCCATAACATACTGAAGATGATGAAGTAGCTTGTCTTTGTCTTGAGCAAGAATCAGACAATCGTCCAAGTAAGGATAAATCTGGATTCCTCTTAACCTGAAGAAGGCTATCACCGGAGCCAGAACCTTTGTGAATACCCTGGGCGCAGTAGATAAGCCAAAGGGCAATGCAGAGAACTGATAATGTAAAGTCCCAGCCCGAAAACGCAGGAATCTCCTGCAGCTTGGCCTGATAGGAATATGAAGATAAGCCTCCTTGAGATCCAGAGTTACCATCCAGTGATCTTTGCCTAGCATAGGTAGAAGCTGTTGCAAAGTCAACATTTTGAATTTTGGAATGTCCAGGTATGTGTTGAGAACAGACAAATCCAGAATCGGCCTCCAAGTGTCTCCCTTCTTTGGTACAAGAAACAGGCGAGAATAAAATCCTAGGCCCACCTCTAATGGAGGCACCTGCTGAATAGCTCCCATTTGAAGAAGTAAAGAAATCTGTTTGTGAGCCTCTGCCTTTTGCTGAGGAGGAACGTCTGGCATGCCTTTGAAAGGGGGCAAAGTGTGGAAATAAAACTTGTAGCCTCGGTTTATAATGTCCAACACCCATTTGTCCTGGGTGACTAAAAGCCAATTTTGCCTGAAAAGTAATAACTTTCCCCCTAGGGGAGCTGCCAGACAAGAAGGATCGGGCAGCTGAAGATGCAGGTCATTGGGTCTGCTTACGAAAGGACTGGCCCCTGCCCTCACCAGCCGACTGCGCAGGGGAACTCCACGTCAGAGGCCTAAAAGAACCCTGTGCATGAGCTCTGCCCCTACCACGTCTAGATCTGCCCCTAGACTGTAAATCAGAAGAAGGGTAAGCCCATCCCTTAGTAGGCCAATTTCTGCTAAACTTAGGGGGCTGCACTTGTAAGAAATCTTTAACAGTCTGCATAGACTTAGCTTTGTCCTCCATTTTCTTCAAGACTGACTCCACAGGCGAACCAAACAAAACTTCAGACTGAAGGGGAGCATCCAAAATTCGAGCTTTAACATGCTCTGACAAGTTTTGATCCTTAAGCCAAGCATGCCTACGAATAACTGATCCAGTGGCAGCCACCCTAGAAGAGGCCTGCAAAGCATCAAAACCACACTGCAAGGAATGCTTACCCACCTGATCAGAGGCATGAACCAAATCCTGTAATTCCTTACACTCTATGCCCTCTGCTAAAGCATCCACCTTAGATTTCAATTGACTAAGAAGAAAATTCTGGTATTTGAGCATATGAAACTGGCAATTTAAAGCTCTCATTGCAAGAGTGGAAGAGGTATACACTTTTTTACCCCACCTATCCAGAGCTCTAGAGTCCTTATCCATAGGAACTGGATTCTTTACAACAGAAGTCCTGACACCCTTAGGTCCCTGACTAATAGTTTCAGGGTCCGCCCTAGGGCTCTTATACAAATATTTATGAGCCTCTGGCATCCTGTAATACCAGTCTGGCTTAACTGGGGCAGGAGGCAGAGAGTCTGGATTAAGGGAAGCCTCAGAGAAAACATCCTGTACAACATCTAAGACCGGAGGTATAGCCAATGGCCTATGTTGTGGTAAAAACAAGAATTCCCTAAGTCTCTTTCGGGAATCTGAGAAATCCTGACCTTCCCATTTAAAATGCTCCCTCATAGAATGCAGGGTTTCTGAAAAAGAAAAATCCTCTGGAGGGGAAGCAGAGGGAGAAGAATCCTCTGCGTCAGAATCAGAATAAGGGGGAAAAGCCTGAATGTCTTCAGCCGAAGACTCTGAATAATCTGAAGAATGTTCCAATCCTTCCACCTCTGGCTCCACCCTAGGCCTCTTATCTGCAGGGGGCATAGAACCTCTAATCAAGGTAATTAAATCTTCTGCCATTTTAAGCATGTGTTTTTTAGGCACAGAACCCGCAGAACTAGGACTGACGCCAGAGGAAGATAAACCAGGCCTGGCCTTTGAAGGTACCTTAGATACAGAGGGAGAAGGCCTAACCACCTTATGCAAAGAAGGGAGCACAGCCACCCGAGAGGCCCCCTCAGCCTGACCTGACTCCTGAAAGGCCACATCTTGCAAAACTAAAGGTTCCTCCTGAGATTCAACTGAAACCTCGGCCGGATCCACAGACTCCACCGTGGTCTCTAAAGAACCGGCGTCTGGAACGGACGACTCATCCTGTCTGGTTTTCGAAGATTTCTCCTTGCGCTTCTTCGCGGTAGCAGGCGGAGGATCCGACGGCATATTATAATTACACCGCTTACCGAAGACAAGCCTAGCACAATCTAACCTACGCTTAATAGTGCGCTTATTAAATTTAGCACAAAAGCGACACCCGACTACGTCGTGCTCAGGCCCCAAACAAGGAATACAAAGAGAGTGGTAATCCCTATGAGGTATCTGTTTCCCACAAGAAATACAATTATTCACTTTTTCTGACATCCGGAATTAACTGAGGCAAGAAAAAACAAAAATATTCCCCAACGGGGTACTTAGCCCAACTTGGTCTTCGGTCTGAAACTCAGAATACGAAAATTTCAGGATGCCGAACGGCACTTGCAAACGCTGCTTCTGCTTCGGACCATGCGGCAAGAAAGACCGAGGATATGACGTCGGTCATGCGCTTTAGTACCACGGCGTACTGACGTCAGATCTAAGCGCCATGACCGACTCGGGCCGACCGAGGACAGCGGACTACCCACAGGTTATGACTGCAGCAATGTGAGATGAAGAACATCAGTGGTCTGGAAGAAAAAAAATAAAAAAAAAAAAAATAAAAACACTAGGACTGACTAAGGTGAGCATGTTTTACCAAGGCATTTAGAAAGAACAAATCTGTCCATGAGTGTACTTTTTCGACACCAAAAATATTCTGGATTAAAAATATTTTTCTATTTGTGTATTGCCTAATTACCCCTGCTTCTTCCATGTGAAGGAAGACTGAAGGAAAACAGTTGTCTGCTCTTTCCCTGTGGGAAGAAAATCTGTCAGAGGCAATTAGAAGAGAAACTATAAAAAACTATCATGGGAGCAGGGTTAAGCATGACTTTTTCAGGTTTAGCTTGAAGCTCAGATTGTTGCTGAATAGATGCCAGTGTGCCTTGGAAGCTATAATGAAGCCATCATCCAAGTCGGGGTAAATGTGAGCACCTTGTAACCTGCAGAAGGCTTTGAATGAGACACCATGAAGACTGCTGGAGCCACGAGGAGATCAAAGAGTTAAGAAAAAAGTACAATTCCAATGCAAAGAAAAGTACAGTTGTGTACACTTACCATAAATGTAGATGTTAGAGTGTATTGACTGTTGCAGTCATCACACTTGTGTTATCTGCCTGCAGGTAGCCCTCAGTCGGCTCGAATACCAGATACTTAGTATTTCTGCGTCAGTTGCTGTCGCTTCAGGATGGACGTCAGGTTGTCAGGGGTATAAAAACAGGCAGCAGACACCATTACATCAGGTTTTCATTCCCCAAATGTCAGGAGCCCCCCCAAATAAGGAGCTACTTTACGGTGGGAAAAATACCACCAATAAAAAGTAAATACCAATAGCCTTGTAAGGGGCGAGTAAGAGAGGAGAGAGACACACAAGGGGGCTGGAGGGTGGAAAACCAGGACTGCAACAGTTAATACACTCAAACATCTACATTTATGGTAAGTGTACACAACTGTACTATGTCCTTCGTGTTTCACTGTGCAGTCATCATACTTGGGTTGATTCCCAAAGCTGAAGAAAGGGCGGAGGCAGTCCAGAAGAGTTGGGGTTGGCTAGTATGCCCTTCAGGACTGCTGTTGCAAAACCCACCCTGGATTAGGAAAAGATAGGCAGGTGGTAATGCTTGGTGAACATGTGTACAGAACTCCAGGTAGCAACTTCCAGAATGTGCCTGGTAGGGACTCCCATGAGGAATGCTGTAGAGGTAGAAGTTGCCCTACTGTAATGTGTTCTGACCCCCTGAGGGGTTGGTTTCCCATGGTGTTTGTAGCAGAAATGGATACAGTGCGCTAGCCATATGGAAATTGTTCATTTTGAAATGGCCCTGCCCTCTGCCCCTGGTGCAAAACTGAGTAGTAACTGATCAGATTTCCTGAAGGGCTTAGTCCTATCAAGGCAGAATCCGAGCTGTCTGTGCACGTCCAAGGAGTGCAGGATCCTTTCCCCTTTATTCTGAGGATTAGGGAAGAAGGTTGGCAAATGGATAGATTGGTTGAGAGCCACACTGGACACCACTTTAGGCATAAAGGAAGGGTTAGTCCTGAGGGAGACCCTGTCAGCACGAAAAATAATGAAGGGTTCCACAGCCATAAGTGCTTGGAGCACAGACACTCTTCTAGCTGAAGTGATGGCCAGAAGCAAGGCTGCTTTTCTGAGAGAGGAATTTCAACTCTGCTGACGCTACAGGCTCAAAGGGGGGGGGGGGGGGGGAGCATGAGCTTTTCCAGTACAAAGTTAAGGTGGGTGCTCTCCTTGATGGCCTTCAGTTGTTTGCCCCTCTCAGGAACTGTTTGATGAGAGGGTGAGAGAAGAGAGGTGGCTCAGTGTTGTAATGAGCCGAGATGGCAGATGCATGGATCTTAATGGAGAAGTATAGGCCTATGTGTAGTAGATCTGCTAGGTAAGCCAGGATTACAGGTAAGGAGGGCAGTGCTGTGTCCTCTCCTTTGGACTGAATCCAAGAACAATAACTTTTCCACTTAGCATAGGATTTCCTTGTACTGGGTCTTCTGGCTTAAAGAATGATGTTCAGCATCTGCTTGCTTAAGCTGGTCACTGGGGGAGAATTCAAGGAATACACCAGGCTGCAAGATTCAGGGTTCGACTCCTGCTGAGTGAGGAGGGTTGGGATCTGGGGTAGGTGCCAGGGTGGCACTGGTGACGGGCTGCGCAGTAGTGGGTACCAGTGCTGGAGTGGCCAGTCCAGGGCAAGACTGCCCTTGGTCTGTCCTGTCTTAAATAATATTCTTGCAAGAAGAAGCAGAGGGGGAAATACATAGATTGAGAGGTTTACCCATGGAAGGAGTGGGCATCCCCTTTCCTGGCCCTACTGTGAGGTGTCCTGGTGCGGAATGTGCTAAGCTGGTGAATATAGTGGGAGGCAAAAAGGTCCACCTCTGGGGTTCCCTATTTCTGGGTTAAAAGGTTGAAGGTGCTGGGGTCTAATTGCCACTCGTGTGGGTCTAGGAAATTTCTGCTTAAGTTGTCTGCCAGAGAGTTTTGCTTGCCTGGTAGGAATTGAGCTTGCAGATGAATATGCATGTCTAAGGCTGTGTTCCACAGGGCCATGGCTAACCTGCAGAGTGGGTAAGAGTGGCTTCCCCCCTGCTTGTTGATGCACCACATAACTGTGGTGTTGTCTGTTTTTATTAGCAGGGGTTCTGGTGACAGTAGGGATCTGAAAGCTGTCACAGCGTGCTGAACAGCTAGCATCTCTTTTTGGGTGATGTGCAGATGAACTTGACTTGGGCTCCAGTGGCACTTGTTGACCAGATATGCCTCCCAGGCATAGTCTGATGAGTCTGTGGTTAGGGTCTGAGCGGCACAGGGTTGAGTAAAGGGAAGTCCCTTGTTGTGGTTGCATGCTGCTGCCCACCAAAAAAACTCTGTCCTTAAAGGTATGATGGTTTCCAGGTCCTGAGAATGTTGGCATCAGAGACTTTTGAAGCACCACTGAAGTTTCCTCATGCAGTCTGGCATATGGAATTAGTAGAATGCAAGAGGCCATAAACCCTAGGGCCTGCAGGATTTTCCTTGCAGATAGCGGGGTTCTGGTGGCCATTTGAGTGAAGTAGCCTGTCAGATAAGCTTGTTTTTCTGGAGTAAGGAATGCCATCTGGGATGCTGTGTCCAAGCTTGCTCCCAGGAATCTTTTGACTGGGGACAAGTTTTGATTTCTTTTCGTTGACAGTGTACCCCAGGGAGGTTGGAAGGTTCTTTACAAATGTCAGGTACTGCAACAGCTTTTCCTGTCTGCCCGAATCAGGCAAGCGTCCAAGAATGGGTAGATTTGAATCTTTCTCTGTCTGCAATGGCTTGAGCCAGGCATTTTGGGAATACTCTGGGAGCAGTGGATAAGCCAAAGGGAAGTGCAGAGAACTGATAATGCATAGATCCTGCGCTGAAACGTAGATATTTCCTGCATGGGTCACTGATAGGGATGTGCAGATAGGCTTCTTTTAGGTCGAGGGTGGCTAACCAGGCATCTTTGGACAGCACAGGAAGAAGCTGCTGAAGGGTGAGCATTCTGAATTTTGGTACCACCAGGAAGGTGATTAGAATAGAAAGATCTAGGATTGGGTGCAGAGTGCCCTCTTTTCTGGGTACCAGGAAAAGTCTGGAAAAAACCTTTGACCTATCTGTTCTGAAGGAACAGGTTGAATTGCCCTTATGGAGAGCAGGGATTGAACTTGGTTTTGTGCCTCTGCCCACTGGTTTAGAGGAAGATCTGGGAACCTTTCTGGGGTTGGCAGTGAGTAGAAGTAAAATTTGTACCGCTGGGATACAATGTTGAGGACCCATCGGTCTTTGGTGATTGAGTTTTTTGCATGATGGGCAAGTTTTCCTCCTAGGGGTACAGGCAGTTGGGCAGAGATGAGGAGTGGAGTTGAGAAGTCATTGTGAATTCTTTCCGTAAGGGGGTGGCTTAGCACTCCCTGTTTTAGAAGTGGAGGCACTCCATTGCTTAGATCTCTGCATACCCTAAGGCTGTAATCTGGAGGGGGGGGAGGGGGGGTCTGTCTCCCCTCGGTCTAGTTTGATATGGCCTTAAGGGGGTTGGAAAGGGCCAAAGCCTACTGAATCTAGGAGGCTGCACATGCAAAAAATCTTTGATTGTCTGCATAGATTTAGCTTTTTCTTCCATCTTTTTTAGAACCTCTTCTGCTTTGGTGCAGAATGGATTGTCCTTGTTCAAAGGTGCGTCTGGTAATTTTGATTTGACATGGTCTGGCAAGGTCTGCTCCTTAAGCCAAGCATGCCTTCTCAGTACAGAACCAGTGACTGCTGCCCTGCAAGATGCTTCTAGGGTGTCAAAGCCACATTGCAAATTATGCTTGCTGACTTGGCGTGCAGAATGCATAAGCTCTTGTAATTCTTTATTTTCTGCACAGTCTGTAAAGATAGATAATTTATGCTTAAGTTCTATAACATGTTGCTGGCATTTCAGCATGTGAAACTGGCAATTCAATGCCCTAATGGTGAGAGTTAAAGAGGTTTATACTTGGAAGACCGAACAACAGTTCAGGAAATGAATTCATGATCATCTGTACAGTACAAGAGTAAAAGATATCAATAATGCACTGTATAGGCATATTAATTTGCGAGGGGTTGAACATACATTCAAGTTTGCTATTATTGATCAAGTTGTACTAAGTTTACTTGGGGGAAACATTAAAGCACTCTTAGGCAAGAGGGAAAGCATATGGCAAATATTAACGGATGCCACAAGGGAGCCAGGAGTTAATGAATACGTTTCAAGTAAACCTTTACTGCAAATGGGGTAAATTCTGTACATTTTGATGTTGGGTGATGATCTTAATGCGATTACTGTTTTTTTATAATTTATTATCTGATTAAGGTTTTTAACAATTAATTATAATCATATTTGAATTACTTGAAAATATCAGTACAAAGTTTAAAATGTATAGTGTACATTTTGGTTTACTAATTTTGAATATTTTTGACAAGATATTTACTGGGTTGTATACCCTAAAGAGCAAAATAGGAAGTTAGCTCTTTTTACCACTGTAGTGAACAAGTACCATTATCACGTTTATATTTTTAACAAATACTAAATGTTTTTAATAGGCAGTGTATTTAACATTTAAATGTATGTACAGTATGTTCATATGTACTTATGGAATGGTTTATTAAGGCACTTGCACTTTAAAATTTTGAATGAGTTTTGGTGCCAAAAAGACTATAAAATTACTAGAATTACCTTGTGTTTGCGTTCTGATGAAGTCAACTTTTTGTGGGTGAAAGCGCTTAACCAGAGATCTATATATGTTTTGTTGCTTGTGGATATTTTGCCTGTTCAAGCTGGGCTTCACTTATTTAGCACCGTTCAACATTATTCTGTGGGCATTCCAGCTGACTTCTGCAAGATGACTGCAAAAGTGAAACAAGAACATAATCATCTGTGGATCTTATGACAAGAAATGTGTAGACTGGCAAGTTTGAGGTCTAAAGTGACCAGAGAAGCTTTTTGTGCCAGAAGAAAAAAAGTTTGCAATTTCAGTACGAAAGGTAACCGAGAAGTGTAATGTAGTCCTTAAGTACTGATTATCAGACTCCTAGAGCTTCCTCTTCAGAGGAAGGAGTTGTTCTACTTCTTTTTACAGTGGAAGAAGCTGGAAGAGAAGGCTGGAGAGACTGACTTTAAATAAGCCCTATCCAAAGTTAAACCAATCCTCCTTGGACCCTTTTCTGAACTTAAGGGGCAAGGATGTGAAAAACAGGTGTTTAGTTTTTTGTATGTACTTTAGAGGTTCTGAGGCTTATGGCCTTGGGAGAGCAATCCACAAGTCAGACTTATAACAACAGGACAAAATCCTTCATGGTATACACCTCCCTCGGCCTCCGAGTACAAAACTTAATTTTCCTTTTCCCATCAAGTTTTGCCAGATATATGACCTGAAGGGACATGCAAGGTCTCCATGCCTTGGCAACCTCAAGATGAGACACATCAGGGGGACCAGAATGGACTGACAGTTTTAAGGCTGCGCAGGAGTTTCAGAAGAATCAGTCAGACTGCAGAAGAGAGGTAGACAGACACTTTGCTCTCTAGCCAACTTTTTTTTCTCTGCTGAGTGTGGTAAGTTCACTGAAGAGGTATCTGATGCCGTGGACTGCATGCACCAAGTCTCGTAGATACTCGGCATTCAAAAAATGTTTTCAGAGTTTAACTACTCCTTACTGTTTTAGGCATGAAGGACAGACACGACAGGACCAGACGTTGTGCTGGTTCATCCAGGCAAAAGACAATGTGTGTGTGTTTGTGTATGTAAGTATGTATGTGTGTGTGTGCATATATGTGTGTGTAAGCAAGACAATTCTGAGTTTTGGTGCATCCTGTTTTACCACCACAGATTATTTTGCTATGAGCACTACAAAAGTAAGATGCCTGAAAACTTTGTTTACTGATCAGATAGCAAATATCCTTGGACAGATACATCCCACATACTTAAAACTACAGTGACATAATGAATGCCGACTACTTCTACATAATTTGAAATACATACTTTCGCAAAGAACAAAAAATGTCTGCTAGACTAGATGACTGATGCAATACAACTTAGTTTGAAAGGCACAAAAACTGACTAGACAAACGCAGTAATCCAAGTCTGAAACTGAAGCCTCACATCTGCATCTATAACAGAACACAATATATCATGCCTGCTATACAAAATGATAGACGTAATGCAAATGTTAAATTTAGCAATAGCAGGATTTCAAGCAATCTCAAGTGCAGCAACCAGAGTCTGGCTAATACACCCTAAGAAAGCTTGAAAACTGTAAAGAAACACTAATTTACACTCAAGAGTGTTTGTATCTTAAGATCAGCTCAAGCAAACTAAAAACAGGAAATATAGGATACATGCAAGTATTCCCCAACAACTGCAAGAATGCCAAACTGTTTAGCAACATATTCAACAAAAGGTGCATAATGAGTGGTAACTGACACATACTTCTGTTTACAGCTTGAGCTATTGCAGGAATGAGACAAGTTATCCAGAAATATACAGAATATGTAAGCAGTAATACAAGGATGTGAGGTACACAAATATTTGACATTCAGTAACATGAAACTATTCACAGCTGATACAGTAAACAAAAAAATAAGGAAATTATACAAGCATGTACATTTGAGCAGTGTGATTTGCTACAATGTTGAGTACAAAATTTCTGGATGTACACATATCAGTGGATCTCTCATGGTTGGGAAACACCAGTCAGATGGTCAACAAAGCGCACCAACGCCTCCACGCTAAGCTTCCTCCTCATTCTCTCCACCTTCTATAGAGGTGCAATAGAGAGCATCCTCACCTGCAACTTCAAAGTGTGACTTGGAAGCTGGACAGTTACAGAAAGGAAGGCACTACAAAGAGTGAGGAGGGTTGCAGAGAAGTAACAGGTCCCAGTCTTCAGTCGAAACATCTTTATTCTGCAAATCCTAAAGGTCACCACAATAATACAGGACAACACAAATCCTGCGCATTGACTGTCTGAGAATCTGGCATCGGGCAGGAGATATTGTAGCATCTGCTATTCTACCCTACAGTGATTAGACTTCTAAACTCTGGCACTAGTTTCAGAGGTCTGGACAAATCAAGTTTTATTTACTTGTGCATTATATACTCATATACATTCTAAGTGCAATATTTATTATATCCACAGTAAGTACTATTTAACTCACTCATGTGAATATTAGACAAATAACTTAAGCAATTCAATCTATAGTGTGCGCGGTCTTACTTTAAAACAGGGTAGATATTTAACTTAGGGGAGGATATTCTTTTCATATACGAGTGTTGGTAAACGTCTCTGCTCTGTGTGTGTAATGGGAGTAGTACTGTATTTGTTAGCTATGCTTATTCCTCTACTTGTGTGTGTTGTTTCACTTTCCTTTGTAATATCAAGAATTGAGCTGATGAATGAAATGTTGTTTAGGCTTCATGTGTAGTTATAAATGACAATACAGTTTAATTTGACTTTACACAGCCACAAAACAGCAATGACAATGCTAATCCTCAACTAGGTGGCACAACACAACCTCAGAGAACAGCAACAATGGAGTTGGCCTTCATTTCACTCACCTGACTAGTACGATGAACACAGTAGTCAACTTCCAGCTGCTCTATGACAGGAAATTTGAAGCCACACTTTCTGAAGAAACATCATGGCTCCCATCACCATAAGACAAAATCAGTACTGTCATATCACTATGAATCTAGGGAAAAAAACCAACAGAAAAACAAGACACATTCAATTAAAACCTCTAGACTTGGAGCGAACAAAAATTTCAAAAATGAAATAAACTCCAAAAGGCAAAATGGGATACAAGAGCTGCTAGAGACCATGATAGAAAAAAAGCTGATCTACAGCTGAATAAAAATTAACAGTTGAAGACAGTCAACTGAAACACTAAGAATTCTATGCAAAAAGAACCAGTGCATACAAAATCACAGCACTTTACTGACTTAATGGAATAACTTAATACTTAAATGTGCAATGCAGCATAGAAATTCTCGTATTTCACTCGATTTTCCTTCAACTATTACTAGATGCAAAAAAAAAAAAAAAAAAAAAAAAAAAAAAACTTGCAGCTCATTATCTACTAGTAGTGTTTATTTCATTTCTGTCACTTTTTCTTGTTCTAAACTTACTGGTTTTAATTAAGTGTGCCTTCTTTTCCTGATGATTTTGAAAATGCCATGTGGCAGGACATGGTGACCAGATATGAAACCGAAGGAAAAAAATCTGAGTATTCACACAGGTGTGTGTTGGGGGCTTCATTTGCATGGAACATTTCTGATCACAAAACACTGATCAGAAATTCTGCAAATCTTACAAAACAGCATTAAACATGTTTACATTTCTTCAGACAGTGGTTCAACAGAAGACATTTTCCCTAGAATATCACAAACACATTAATGTTACAAAATTACTTAATCTCATAAATCTACTGAAAAAAATAACTGCATATAGCAAGACAGAATTCTAAATTACTAAAGGACTGTAGAGAAAACAAACATTAGAAAAACAATGTTAAAACGGTAGTAGCAAGGCACAACAGTGGGTTACTGGTAAACCCATTACTAGGCTGGCAGAAGAACTCCACCTCATGCTTACTGCCACGGTAGGAATGATGTTACTGCACAACTTGCACCCACGGTGCAGCTTACTGCTTGAACAATAAATGATTGAAGTTCAGTTTCTATGCTTAGGCCCAAGCCCTGCAGCCAACTTAGCCAAGTGCAATATCCTTTGCTTACTATAATCCAGAAATAAAGGGAAACCATACCCATGGTTAAGAGGAGTTAAACTTCATTGTCATAAACGTGTCTCGCTTCAGGAGGCATGGAAATCCACATGGGCAATTACTGCCATCAGATGGTGGTGCAGCGGTTAGCGTTGCTGCCTCACAGCAAAAGGTTCTCCGGTTCAATCCTTGGCTGGGGTGCCTTCTGTGCAGAGTCTGCATGTCCTCCCTGTGGTCACGTGGGGTTCCTCAGGGTGCTCCGGTTTCTTCCCACATCCCAAAGACATGGTATAGGTGGAATGGATACTCTAAATTGGCCCTAGGCATGAGTGCGTGCATGTGTGTGCACCTTCTGTGGGAGGTTGGGTGCCGGGCTGGCAACTCAACACCGTAAAACTCCACTGCCAACCATGAGTGGATAGGTGATCCGCTGTGGCGACCCCCAACTGGGAAAAGCCCGAAGAGGATACAGCAACCAAAAACTGGTACAGGAAACGCATGCATGCAATGATGAAAATAGTTTCTACGTGCACAATTTAAAGCACTGGAATTAACTCCACAATGGCCTGGACATAGAGTAGTATTTACACTACTATCTTCTCAGCAACTACAAATTACCATCAAAGAAAATGTACAGTACCAGTCAACAAATACAGACTGTTAAATTGCAGTCCTGCCTTTTAGCTACATTCCATGCAGTCGGTGTTGCAGGCTCACATTCCTTTATAAGTGCTTAAACAGGAGTACTATGCATATCAAAAAGCAACAAGTGGCCGACAATTATGACAAGCAACTATATTTAACTTTATATACAACTGGAATCAACAAAATTCACTTCAGATTAAATGCCCTTCAGCATTGTAAAATATTACAATTAACTGCATCACTCAATACGGTGTGAAGGAGCTAAGAAAACAGGACACTTGACATGCTAGTAAGCAATGGGCAGTTGCTTACTAAAGAACACTTAAGTGAAGAAACCTCCATCTTAAGGCAGGCAGTGAAGTCACAGATGAATGGAAATGAAATATAAACAGTCTTGCAGAAATAAAAACAGAAGACCACTGCAGTAAGAAACACTTTACTTTGTTTTGTTGTTCTATGCTACACGAACACTCATGCAGCACTAAAAGTAGTTACCTTTGCAACAACTCAAAATGGTTTTCTACGAGTTCTAGACTCTGGGTAATAGTAGTGACTTAGAAAAATTGTGTACATCCACACAAAGTCAATACTATTCCATCCAACTAGTCCCGCTTACCCCAGCCTCCCCTTCATACCTCTGAACCTCTTAGCACAAGAAATCTGGGCAAAGCCTAACACAATGCAAGTCATCCACCTTCTGCACAATCAGAAATGAAGCAAACTTTAACCCTGATAATTTCATCTTAGCCCTAAACAGCGACAATTGGCAGGCTCTTAAATATCTACCCCTAGAAGAAGCTGTTAATTTATTCAACTCTACTTTCCTAAATATACTAAACTGCCATGCACCATGGCTAACTAAGGAATCCCGATCCCTATTAAAAGCAGAAGATAAAGCTTGAGAACAGTTTCATAAAAACAAAACCCAGGCCACAAAAGCAACCTACCTAAAATTGAAAAAAGCTAAGAAACTTGTCAAACTGGACAAACTCAACTACTACCATAATATTCAAACAAAACACCAGAACAGCCCTCAAAAGTTCTGGGCAGCCATTAATACACTACTACATCCAGGCAAATCCACCACTCCCTCACCATCAGTAACTAATAACTGACAGAATAGCAACTCACTTCAATAAATACTTCACAGAAATCATCCTAGCCCTCTCAAATTCTCAACACACACCCACAACCTCAGAACAATTTACATCTCAAAATAACACCGACGCCTTTAAACTACAACCAGTCCCCGTTGGTACCACAGCTAAATTACTTTAAAAACTAAAGCCAACCACACTTGCAGCCGACAAACTTCCTGCTGATTTTTTTTACAAATAGCAACAGAAGCAATAACCTATCCAGTAGCCATACTAATCAAGAGATCAATCTCTGAAAACTTTCCCATATCTTACCCCTACATAAAAGGTAGCAGTTCCACTGACTTGACTAACTAATGACCAATTGCCATCCTAGCCCCCTTATCCAAAATATCAGAGAGAGTAATACACACACACAGCTGATGCACCATATACACAATCAAAAGCTTCTTACACTCAACATGGCTTTCGCCCTTATCAGTACTAACACAGCCTTAATGTCCTTCACTAACTCAAGTCAACCACCATGGAAACACTGGAAATTTTGTAGCAGCCATCTTCCTGGAACTCTCAAAAGCCTTTGATATGGTAAACCATAAACTAATGTACTCTCTACTCTAAACCTTAGCACTGCATCTGTAAACTGGTTTAAAAGCTACCTATCAGGACACCAAGCAGGCTGTTCAATGGCAAAATGAACTCTCTTCCCCCCTTCTTCCAGTAACATTAGGAGTTCCCAGGGATCTACCCTTGGACCTCTATTATTCTCTCTCTTCATTGACCGACTACCACATCTATACCCCTCTTCTCACAACAGTTAAACAATACGCAGATGACTATACATTGATCTGCACAGCCTTCTCTCTACAAGACCTACAATCCATAACCCAAAATTCATTTCTGGCAATTGAAACATGGCTCACTAGCATCCAGCTCATTCTAAACCCCAACAAAACCAAACTACTACTGTTCCACCCGGGTTCCTATTACGTGATCGAAAATCCCTTTAGGCGAATATGAAGAAGGCAAACTGTATTGCGCGAAGTATGTATTGCGCGAAGTATGTAAACCCCGAACGGTCAAAACCGCAAATTTTGAAATGTCGATTTATTTTGGTTAGCCCGTCTGCAGTACGGCTCCGTAAGGTAAGTGTGCGATAGATAGATATGGGTTAAGGTAAGTGCTTAGAAAGGTACTGTATGTAAGAATTAGTGTAGTGTTAGGTGTAGGGTTTAATATGCATGTGTATTATTTATTTTGTTTAGGTGCAGGTCTGTAGGGGATGTGTGCAGTAGTTATTGACCTTAGGGTTAGGGAGGGGTTAAGGAGAGTGCATAGATAGCAGTGTTTGTGGGGTTTAGTGTAGTGTTGGAGGTAGGGTTTTGGTGCTTTAGGTTAGAAGAAGGATTTGGTTAGTGTATGTATATGGTTTATTTATTCTGTTTGGGTAGGTAGTATGCAGCGGGAGTTGGGGTTGGCTGACTATGACAGGTCGAAATTATTTTTTCGTGGTTTAGTGCGTTCGGGATTTTTACGGTTCGTGGTATAGGGGTAGATGTTTTTGGTATTCGTGCATAGGGTTTTACGCTTTGCTAATACAGACCTGTTCCACCCTACAAAAAAGTACAGTTTTGTACCTACCATAAATGTAGATGTTCGAGTGCTAATACAGCTGCAGTAATCATAAAGTCTTGGTCCGGCGTCGGTTGTTGTCACTTTCTTTCCTGACGTCAGTGTGACAGGGGTATACAAGACACAGCCGACGCCATATTCTTCAGTCTTTTCTTCCCCAGATGTCAGGTGCCCCCAGAAGGAAGGCAATACATAAATTATATATAAAAATATATTCAAGCAATGCCATGTAATCAAAAAACAGTAGTTGCAAGCAAATACACCATAGGAGGATAACCCAAATTAGGTTGTAAGAGGAGGTGTTCGCCACTAGTCCTTTACCAAGAGGGGAAGGAGGGAGGGAAACCTGTACTGCAGCTGTATTAGCACTCGAACATCTACATTTATGGTAGGTACAAAACGGTACTATGTTCATCGTGCATACAGCTGCAGTAATCACATATGGGTAGAATCCCAAAGCTACGCACAGGGTGGTAGGCACTAGGTGGAACTGGGATGAGCCAGAATGCCCTGCAATACAGCAGTGGCAAAGCCTGCTCTAGTTTTGGAATATAAAGGCAGGTGGTAGGTGTTTTGTGAAGGTATGCACAGAACTCCAAGTGGCTGCCTCCAAGATATCTTTGGTAGGAACTCCTCTGAGGAAGGCTGTAGAGGTAGTTGTGGCCCTGGTGGAGTGGGATCTGATGCCTGTAGGGGCAGATTTCCCATGATAGGAGTAACAAAATCGTATGCAGTGGCCTATCCATTTTGAAATTGTCTGTTTGGTAACAGGCTTCCCTTGAGCTCCTACAGCATAGGACACAAAAAGCTGTTCTGATTTCCTGAAAGGCTTTGTTCTGTCCAAATAATAACGTAGCTGCCTATGGATGTCTAAGGAATGTAGCAGCCTTTCCCCTTTGTTTTGAGGATTGGGGTAAAAGGTAGGTAAGTGTATGGCTTGATTCAAAGCTACCCTGGATACCACTTTAGGGCTTGTAGCTCCGAAACCCTACGAGCTGAGGTAATGGCCAGAAGGAAAGCTGTTTTCCAGGACAAATATTGCAAATCTGTTGAGGTAGCTGGTTCAAAGGGAGGCAATGTTAATTTTTCTAGAATGTAATTAAGATCCCAGGCTGGCACTGGTTGTTTCCTTGGTGGTCTTATATTCTTAGCCCCTCTGAGGAACTGTCTTAAAAGTGGGTGAGAGAATAACGGTGGATCCGTGTTGAATTCTGCAGAAATGGCTGAGGCATGGATTTTTATGGAGGAAAATGAAAGCCCACTGTTCAGCAGTACAGCTAGATACTGTAATACCCGAGGCAAATTTAGTTTTCTAGGATCCTGGCCTTTTTTCTCATTCCAGGAGCAAAACCGTTTCCATTTTGCGGAGTAGGCCTTTCTAGTTGATGGCCTTCTGGCCTCCAGAATGACGTCCTGCAACTCTTTGGGGAGTAGGATCTGTTGTGGTGTTAAGGAATTTTCCATGCAGCGAGATTGAGTGTTTTCAGCTGACTGTGAAGAGTTTTGTAGCTGTGCTGAGTCAGCAGAAGAGGCATTAGAGGTAGAAGCCAGGGAGGAGTATGTGTTAGGCTCCTCAGGAGTGGGTACCAGTGCTGTCTTGGCCAGTCTGGAGCAATCAGTATCATCTTCGGTCTGTCTGCTCTTGCTTTCAAGAGCACCTTGGGCAGAAGAGGCAGAGGTGGGAAAGCGTACACTGTCCATGCTGTCCAACTGAATGAAAGGGTGTCCACTCTCCAGGCCTTTGGATGGAAGGTCCTTGAACAAAACTTTTCCAATTGAGGATTCCTGTGGGAGGCGAAGAGATCTATGTCTGGCCTTCCCCACGCTTGGATTATCTGTGTAAACACCTGGAGGATGCAACTTCCATTCATGCAGATCCGTCATATTTCTGCTTAGACTGTCTGCCAGCATGTTTTCCAAACCTGGCAAGTACTGTGCTTGAAGTTCCATTTGCCATTCCAGAGCCAAGTTCCAAAGTGTCATGGCTAGTCTGCACAGGGGGTATGAATGTGTTCCTCCTTGTTTATGTACCACATTACTGTGGTGTTGTCTGTTCTTATTAATAATTGTCCTGGATGCAGGAGGTCCTTGAATGCTTTAATTGCATTCATCACTGCTAGCATTTCTTTTTGGTTGATGTGAAGGTGCTTCTCCTTTTGGGACCATTTGCCCTGAATGCACCTGTCTGTCATGTGCGCCCCCCAGGCGTAATCTGAGGTGTCTGTTGTGATGACTTGATTTGCTTGAGGCTTGCAGAATGGGAGACCTGTGTTTGTTTGACATGCTTGGGCCCACCATAAAAATTCCTTTTGCAAACATGGAATTATTGGTATTATTGTTTCCAAATTGTGGCTGTGCTGAGACCATAGGTTTTTTAGGTACCATTGAAGTTCTCATATGCAACTTTGCACATGGGATTAAAAGAATGCAAGATGCCATGAAGCCCAGAGCCTGCAGGATTTTCCTTGCAGTAAGCCTGGTACAATTTGCTAGTATTTTGAGGTACTGAGTTAGTTGCCCCTGTTTTTCTGGCGTAAGATAGGCCATCTGGGTGTTTGTGTCCAAGTTGGCACCCAGGAAAGTTATTTTCTGAGATGGTGTTAGCCTGGATTTCTCTTTGTTGATTGTGTATCCCAGAGAATTCAGTAACCGTATTGCATAAGCCAGATGTTCCAGAAGTTTGTGCTTGCTGTCCGCTTGGATCAGGCAGTCATCCAAATAAGGGTAAATTTGTATCCCTTGAAGTCTGCAGTAGGCGATTACTGATGCCAGGCATTTCGTGAATACTCTGGGCACAGTAGATAAACCAAAGAGCAATGCAGAGAATTGATAGTGGATTGAACCTGCAAGAAATCGGAGGTATCTTCTGCAACTTTGTCTGATTGGGACATGCAGGTATGCCTCCTTGAGGTCCAATGTTACCAGCCAAAACCCCTTGCCCAGCATGGGAAGAAGCTGCTGTAGTGTGAGCATCTTGAATTTTGGTACGAGTAGAAATGTATTTAGGATGGATAAGTCCAAAATGGGTCTCCAGTCGGTTCCTTTCCTTGGTACCAGAAATAGTCTGGAATAAAAACCTTGACCTTGTTCGTGAGTAGGTACCTCTTGAATAGCTTTCATGTCCATGAGTTTTGAAATTTGTATTTGTGCCTCTGCCCTTTGATTGTGTGGCAGGTCTGGCATGCCTCTCATTTTGGAAGAGTGTGAAAATGAAATCTGTAGCCTCTGTTTATAATGTCCAAGATCCATTTGTCTGTTGTGATATGCCAATTTCTTGTAAAGAATGCCAGCTTTCCTCCCAAGGGAGATGCCATCTGAGACTTGCTTGGCATGAAAAGGAGGAAGTCATTGGGTTTGTCTTCTGTATTGTTGTGCACTGTCCTCGCCACCTCTTGGTGCTGGAGTTTGCCATTGTCTGCCTCTATATGATCCTTGAGATTGTCCTCTGCCCCTTGTGCACCTGTATCTACCCTCTTTGGGGCTTGTCCGTGGCTGGAAAGGACCAGTTTTTAGAAGGCCAATTTCTGCTAAAACGAGGTGGTTGTACCTGTAGAAAAGCCTTGACAGTTTGCATAGATTTAGCTTTTTCTTCCATTTTATGTAGCATCTCCTCAGCATTAGTACCAAATAGTAAATCCTTTTGTAAAGGAGCATCTAGTAGTTTAGCTTTAACATGATCAGGCAAGCTTTGTTCCCTAAGCCAAGCATGTCTACGAATGACTGATCCTCTAACAGCAGCTCTACTTGAGGCCTCTAAGGCATCATAGCCACATTGTAAGGTGTGTTTACCCACTTGTTCTGCACTATGCATCATATCCTGCAATTCCTTCAAATCTGCTTGTTCAGGTTGAGACATTTTATTTCTTAATTGAGATAACAGAAACTGCTGGTATTTAAGCATATGGAACTGACAATTTAAGGCCCTCATGGCTAGGGTGGCCGAGGTGTATACCTTTTTCCCCCACCTTTCTAAGGATCTAGATTCTCTTTCTGAAGGTAGTGGATTCTTGGCAGTAGAGGCCTTCATTCCCTTGGCACCTTGAGAAATGGTTTCAGGGTCAGCGTTATGGCTTTTGAAAAGAAATTGGTGAGAGTTAGGAACTCTGTAGTACCTATCAGGTTTGACTGGAGCAGGAGGCAGGGAATCCGGACTAAGACAAGCCTCCGAGTAAACATCATCAAGTATGTCCAAGACAGGAGGTATAGCCAGCGGTCTGTGTTGAGGTAACAAAAGAAATTCCCTAAGCCTTTTCTTGGAATCAGAAAAGTCTTGGCCTTCCCAATGGAAGTGCTCCCTCAAGGTGTGCAAGGTTTCCCCAAAAGAGAAATCCTCTGGGGGAGATACAGAAGGAATGGACTGTTCTGCATCCGAATCTTCATAAGGGGAGTACGAGTGCTCCTCTACATCAGAATGTTCTGAGAAAATGGAACCCTGTTCAGAAGAGGGAGAATCTTCCTGCACTCTGGGTCTCTTGTCTGGAGGGGGTTGAGAACCCCTGATAAGGGCAATCAAATCCTCAGCCATTTTAAGCATCTGTTTTTAAGGCATGGGGCCTGGGGATGGGCCCTGAGCAACAGGCCTCTTGGGATGCATAGCTGATTTGGACTTAGTAAAGGCCTTAATGGAAAAGGAAGATGAGGGCCTAAAGACACCCTGGGTGGAAGTGGACCTGTCCACATTAGGAAACTCAACACTCACAGTGGCTTCGGTGGTTGTAGTCTGAGTAAGGGCCGAGGCACCTGCGGTCTCAGGTACAGAAGACACCGCCAAAGAAGTGTCGTCGGTAGTCAGGGACTGCAAAGGCGTCTCGCTGAGAACCGGACCACGTGCAGTCGGTTTTGGCGTGGTGTCGGTGGAGACCACGGACCTCGCGTGTCAGTCCTTGTCCTTGCGTTTTTTGGACAAAACGGTAGTCGGAGTCTCCGATGACATTTTATAATCAAAGGCTTTACCAAAATAATGTTGGGCGAACTCCGCCCGACGCTTAATAGTGCGTTTATTGAAAGTAGCACAAAAGCGACAGCCCGAGACGTCGTGGTCTGGGCCTAAACAAGGTATGCAGAGGGAATGGAAATCCTTATGCGGTATTTGCTTCCCACAAGAAATACAATTGTTAACTTTGTCTGACATCGGTCTGAGGCAAGAAAAGTTTCCCCAACGGGGTACTTAGCTTTAAAGAAGACTTCGGTTTCCAATTTTTCGTAAATTCAGGAGCTGGCCGACCGGCACTTGCGAACTGCTTCTGCTTCGGGCACCGCACGGCAAAAAAGACTGAAGAATATGGCGTCGGCTGTGTCTTATATACCCCTGTCGCACTGACGTCAGGAAAGAAAGCGACAACAACCGACGCCGGACCAAGACTTTGGAATTTGGCCGACCGAGGGACCGCCTGACGGCAGAGAACCCATATGTGATTACTGCAGCTGTATGCACGATGAACATCACCCTCATCTACCCTGCCATTCTCCATCACATCCCTAAACAAGACCACTATCTGTCCAGTAACCGACAAAATCTTTGGGTGCTGAAACTGAAAACACCTTAAAGTTTGATATCTATCTCTCTCAAGTCATCAAGAAAGTAGATAAGAAATTAGGCACCATCTACAGAAATAAACAATTCCTAAACAAAGACAAAAGCAACCATTGCCCACACCCACCTCGTCTACACTTCTCTATGCCTCTCCCATCTTAACTAATCTCAAAAAAAATTAGCCAAACTAGATTGATGTTGTAATAAAACTGCTAGATTCGCCACAGATCCCTTCTTGGACACATCACTGTACAGCTCTAAAATTACTAAATTGGCTTGAACTACCTTAACTACTACTCAACTAACCTTTGCCCATAAAATCCTGCATCATCCAGATAAAACCCCTTCTCCAGAACCTTCTCCAACCACAAACGCTCGCTGTCTCCGTTCCAGCAACCAACAAACTACTACTTACCACCACCAAAGCAAACAACTCTGCCAGGGATGCCCTTTTCTCAAACTTCATTCCCAAGATATGGAACAAACTACTATCCCCAATAACCTCAACCTGCCCTATAGCTCAATTCAAAAATCTACTAAAGTCACACTTAAATGAAACCTGGCTCTGCACTAGTTTTAAAGTAACAATATTTTAAAAATCTCACCTGATAAAATTCTACTACTTCCTACTGAATGAATGTCCAATACATACCTCTAGTTTACCATGCATATAAAGCAAGTTATTATTTGAAATCAGTAACATTTTGTATAGCTACTCTGGAATCTATTTAGCACATACATGCAACAATTTTGTATCATCCATTCTGCAATGTATCCATATGTAAACACATTTTGTACTGTATAATCTGTAAAATAATTCAATTATGTTTTTGTATTGCATAGCTCATACCCTAAAGCTATATACTACCCTGTACTTTTTCAATCTCCACTGTACTATTATGTATATTTGTGATTTTGGTGCTTTTCTCCCTGGGCCTCTGCTGAAAATGGACCCGTGTCCAGTCGAACTTTCCAGGTAAACAAATGTGAACTAAAAAATAATTGGGGGGGGGGGGGAGGCCCAAAAAACAAATCAGGACAGATTTTAAATCTTGCTCTTATAAACTTAGAAAGTTGATAGAATACGATTTGTCTTAGACTTCATATTTTTCAGAAAAATGCATGCTAACACTCAAATGTCATTATTTAGTGACTTTGACCCACAGATCATCCCAGTGATTTGCTAGTAAGCCACAGATTCTAGGAGAAATAGACCCCTGGGAAGGAGAAATTTCCTCCCACTGCAATCTAGAACCTTGATGAACGCTACCAACAAAAGTTCTGAAAGTCAGACTGTTGCAAAAGAGAAAGGAGAAACTGCTGATAAAAAAAAAAAAAAAAAAAACTCCTTATACTTAACACAATCTGTCAAAACATATGAACCTGACAATTCAAAATTCTGAAAATCACTGATGCACAAGTATACACTTTTCCCCATACCTATCAAGGATATTCTCCATCCTTACTGGAAATAGTAGGGCTGGAATTAAAACCGCAGGCAGCAAGACACATCCTCTAAAGCAGACAGAACAGGAGGAAATCTGTTTAGGTTATGGGAAACCTTTCTGTGCAATTCACTGTACTTTGGAGAGAGAACCTCAGTAAACTCCCACTGGAAGTACTGGCACATTCTAGCAATAGTCCTAGAGAAAGAAAACCCTCAAGAGGAAGAATCAAACTGAGCTCTCCTCTTTAGTCCAAATCAGAAATCTGAAGTGGAAAAAATAAAACTGCATCCATTGCTGGAATCGTCCTGTTCAGATTCAGAACCTTTATCTCTTCAAGAAAAGAAGACTCCCTCTTTCTTTTACCAGAAGCTACTTTACATGAAGGATCAACAGCCTGAACCCTGAGCCAGTCCCAGTAAACTACACCTACCCAAAGAAATTTGATACATGCTTGATTGTTTCTTTCTGACAAGAAAAAACGTGGCCAAGCATATCACTAACAGCAGCTGCTTCTCTGGGGATGGACACTGCATTTTAACACAACAGGAAAACATTCCCTCTTCCAACTCCCAGAGCCGACAACAGTGACGCTTCCATATCCACTGAGGAGATACCAACAACCAGAGGACATGGCTAACCCCCAGTCATAGTGACTGTATGTGCTAGACTACAGAGATCTGGGGTAAATGATTAGTGGTCTAAGGTACAACAAAATGGGGTACAGCAGAGACACCCACCTGCGGCCGAAGCAAAACTGCTAGCCCGTTGTGGTGACGAATGCTGCCTGCTTAACATTTTATTTTTGTGGCTGGAAGGACAGACCATATGGGGTATAAAAGCATCAGCCAACGCCATCTTCCTCAGTTTTTCTTGCCCCAGATGCCAGGTGCCCTCTAAGGAAGGCTAAATTTGGAAAGATGCATTTAAAAATCTAAACATGCACAATAATATAAAAACAAATACACCATAATAGATCCCCCCAGCTAGCTATAAGAGGGGTAAGTACCCAAGAAATACCACAGAGGGGAAGGAGGGAGGGTAAACCTGACTGCAGATGCATACCTATCGGACATCTACATTTATGGTAGGTACAAAACTGTACTATGTCCTTCAAGGATGCATCTGCAGTCATCACATATGGGTAGAATACCATAGCCAATCTGGGGGTGGAGGAACTATGTAAAGGATGGTGTAGCTAAAATGCCCTGCAGGACTGCCGTAGCAAAGCCTGCTCTGGATCTGGAATATAAAGGTAAATTGTAATGCTTGGCAAATGTACGCACGGAGCTCCATGTAGCAGCTTCTAAAATGTCCTTGGTAGCCACCCCTCTTAAGAAGGCTGTGGAGGTGGCTGCGGCTCGCGTGGAATGAGGTCTAATGTTAGCAGGCACAGTTTTTCCATGAAAGGAGTAACAAAAACGAATGCAATTCCCTATCCATTTTGAAATTGCTGTTCCTTGTGTACCAGCAGCATATGCTACCAACAGCTGGTCAGTTTTTCTGTAACCTTTAGTTCTGTCCAAGTAGTAGCGCAACTGTCTGTGTATGTCCAGGGTGTGTAGAAGTTTCTTCCCTTTGTTTTGTGGATTTGGAAAGAAGGTAGGCAAGTGAATAGCTTGATTTAATGAAACCATGGATACTACCTTTGGCATAAATGTAGGATTGATTCTCAATGAAACTCTGTCCTGATGAAAAATAAGGAATGGCTGTACTGCCATAAGGGCCTGTAACTCAGATACTCTTCTTGCTGAGGTTATGGCCAGAAGGAAAGCAGTCTTCCAAGACAGGAACTGTAGTTCTGCAGATGCTGCTGGTTCAAAGGGAGGCAGTGTTAGTTTTTCCAACATGAAGTTAAGGTCCCAAGTAGGTAGAGGTGGTTTCCTTGGAGGATTGATGTTTTTGATTCCTCTTAGAAACTGTCTTAGGAGAGGATGAGAGAAGACAGGTGGATCAGTATTGTACTCTGCTGAAATTGCTGAAGCATGAATTTTAATGGAAGAGTAAGACAGACCATTGTGGAACATTTCTGCCAAGTATTCCAGGATATGTGCCATGTTCATCATGGTCGTATCTAGGCCCTTTGTGGTGTTCCAAATGTGAAATCTTTTCCATTTTGCTGAATATGCCTTTCTTGTGGAAGGCCGGTGAGCTTCCATAATAATATCTTTCACTCTCTGGGATAGCTTGTCCTGAGGAGGAGTCAAGGTATTTTCCAGGCTGTTAGTTGCAAGGTTTTCAGGTTGGAATGCAGAGTTTTGTAATTGTGCTGTGTCAGTAGAAGTGGCCATAGAGGAAGAGGCCATGGTTTCGTGCGTGACAGGCTCTTTAACAGTGGGTACCAGTGCTGTCTTGGCCAGTCCGGAGCTATCAGAATCACTTTTGGCTGCTCTGTCCTGATCTTCAGTAAAACCTTGATCATTAATGGGAGAGGTGGAAATGCATACACTGTTAGAGTTCTCCAGCTGAAAGAGAGGGCGTCCACTTTCCATGCTTGTGGGTGGTATGTCCTTGAGCAAAATTTCTTCAGCTGATGATTGTGGGGGGGAAGCAAAAAGATTTATGTCTGGCCTTCCCCATGGATTGTGTTATCTGTAGGAAGATGTCTGGGTGCAGCATCCATTCGTGTGCATCCATGATATTTCTACTTAAGCTGTCCGCCAGTATATTGTCTTTTCCTGGCACAGACTGGGATTGCAGCTCTATACTGAGTTTCAAGGAAAGTTCCCATAGGTTCATTGCCAGTCTGCAAAGAGGGTAGGAATGGGTGCCTCCTTGCTTGTTTATGTACCACATAACTGTGGTGTGTTGTCTGTCCTTATTAGCAGGTGGCCTTGATGCAGAAAGAGTTTGAAGGCCTCGATTGCATGTATCACTGCCAGCATTTCCTTTTGGTTTATGTGCATGCGTAGCTCCTTTTGTGACCATAGCCCTTGAATACATCTGCCCTCCATGTGCGCCCACCAACCGTGGTCTGAAGCGTCCATTGTAATGGTTTGGCTGCCTATTGGTTTGCTGAAGGGCAGACCCCTGTTTGACTGGCTTGCTTGAGCCCACCACAGAAATTCCTTTTGGAGGCATGGAATGAGTGGGATCAAAGTTTCTAAGCTGTGACTGTGCTGAGTCCATAAACTCCTTAGGTACCATTGTAGTTTCCTCATATGCAGCCTTGCTTGTGGAAACCATGTAACCCAGGGCCTGCAGGATTTTCCTTGCAGTCAGCTGAGTTTGTCTTGTCAGATTCTTGAAGTAATCCGGTAGTTGTCTGTTTTTCTTCTGTGAGAAAAGCCATTTGGGTGGTTGTGTCTAGATCCGCACCCAGAAAAGCTATTCTTTGGGATGGAACAAGTCTTGATTTGTGAATGTTGACTGTATGTCCCAAGGCCTGCAGTAGGCGGATGGCATAATTCAAGTCCTTTACCAAAGTTTGTTGGCTGTCCGCTTGTATAAGGCAGTCGTCCAGATATGGGTATATTTGAATCCCCTGAAGTCTGCAGTGTGCAATTACTGATGCCAGGCATTTCGTGAATACTCTGGGCGCAGTAGATAAGCCAAAGGGCAATGCTGAGAATCGATAATGCTCTGAACCTGCAAGAAATCTGAGGTGTCTTCTGCAACTTTGTCTGATAGGGACATGCAGGTATGCCTCCTTGAGGTCTAGAGTCACCAGCCAAGACCCCTTGCCCAGCATGGGAAGGAGGTGCTGTAGAGTCAGCATTTTGAATTTTGGCACAATGAGATAAGTATTCAGTGCGGACAAGTCGAGAATAGGTCTCCATTGATTTTCTTTTCTTGGAACAAGGAATAGTCTGGAGTAAAATCCTTGGCCTTGTTCTGAAAGAGGAACCTTTTCGATAGCTTTCATTTGCATTAAGTTGGAGATTTGTTTCAAAGCCTCTGCCCTTTAATTTGGTGGCAGGTCTGGCAATCCTTTTCTTTTTGGCAATGTGCGAAAATGGAACCTGCATCCTTTGTCTATTATTTGCAGTGTCCATTTGTCTCTTGTAATACTGTGCCAATTTTCTGAGAATAAGGAAAGCTTTCTGCCCAAAGGTGCTTCTAATTGAGCCTGGTTGGCGGAGCCAAAGCAAAGTCATTGAGACTGTCCTTGTGTAGCAGTTGTAGGTCCTGCACTACCTCTCTGGTTGGGAGGCTGCCATTGACGTCCTCTGTAGGAGCCTCTAGCTTGCCCTCTACCTCTGGCACGCCTGTTCTTGCCTCTCTGAAATCTTTCTGTGTCCGGAAAGGACCAATTCTTGGTAGGCCAATTTCTGCTGAATCTTGGTGGTTGGACTTGTAGAAAATCTTTGACTGTTTGTACAGATTTTGCCTTTTCCTCAAATTTCTTTAAGACCTCCTGAGCAGTGGAGCCAAATAACTTTTGCTTTTCCAGTGGAGCATCCAGAAGCTTAGCTTTAACATGGTCTGGCAGAGATTGTTCCTTCAGCCAAGCATGCCTACGTATGACTGCACCTGTCAAAGCTGACCTACATGAAGCTTCCAATGCATCATAACCACACTGTAAGAAATGGTTGCTAACCTGCTGGGAGTTATGTACCAGATCCTGAAGTGATTTGCGATCTAGGGGTTCAGGTGAAGACAGTTTCTTATGCAATTCATCTAACAAATACTCTTGGTACTGTATCATATGAAATTGACAATTTAATGCCCTCATAGAAAGAGTAGTGTGTCGGTCCTTGTCCTTCCGTTTCTTTGTTAAATGTGAAGTCGGAGTCGCAGACGACATATTGTATGAAAAACTAGCCCCAAAAAATTCCTCTGCAAACTCTGCCAGACGTCTAATAGTGCGTCGGTTGAAGGAAGCACAGGCTGAACAGGCCGAGACGTCGTGGTCTGGGCCTAGACAGGGTAGGCAGTAAGAGTGGAAATCCTTATGAAGTATTTGTTTCCCACAAGTTAAACAATTATTAACTTTATCTGACATCGGCTGAGGCTAGAAAGAGTCCCCAACGGGGTACTTAGCTTTTTGAAGTCTTCGGGTAGCTGAATTACACGAGCTGGCCGACCGGCACTTGCGAACTGCTTCTGCTTCGGGCACCACGTGGCAAGAAAGACTAGGGAAGATGGCGTCGGCTGATGCTTTTATACCCCAGGCGCTCTGACGTCGGGGAAAGTGCAACATCAGCCGACGCCGGACCCAGACTTTGGAATCCGGCCGACCGAAGGGCTGTCTGAGGCAGGACAACCCATATGTGATGACTGCAGATGCATCCTTGGACATCTGCTTGACAGTCTGGGCGAGTGGAAGGTGGCCTGAAGCTTTGGAAGCAGATAGGCTGTTATATCCTTAGCAGAAAACTACAGCCGTGATCAATATGATGAACATACAGCACACAACAATTTGAAGCTAGAAAAAGGTCAAAACAGGCTCTCAATAACAAAAGAATAAGCGATCAGAATTTTTGAAGGTTTTAGTTTAGTTGACATGATATCAGAGTTGTCCATGGACATCCGGAGTACGAAGAATTCTCTCCTCCTCCCAAATTCATTTACAGGTTCTGGAAATGACAGCAAGAAATGGAAAGGTTGGCTCAAACAAACATGGATACCACTTTAGGCTTAAAAAGGAGCATTAGTTCAACAAAACCCTATCTTTGTGGAAAGTCAGATAATGATGACCCACTGTGACAGCTTGCAACTCTGATACTTCTTGCAGATTTGCCCCACCCCATAAATAAATAAAAAAGTTTAGATGGGAAATATGGGAATGCACTGAAAGGGGAGACTCCATGGGCAGGTATGCTGCATTAACTATGCAACAGTAAGAAAGGCCTGAGGATTACAACTCACAAATACCGTACAGCCAGAGAAATACTACTTTTAAAAATGGCACTGGTTCTTGTCTTGACAAAAAACAGAAAATCATTTCCATTTACTAATACAGGATTTCTCTCCCTCCTTTAATATCTGCTGTACATATTCAGAATTTTAATACCTTTTAGGCACTTTGTCTATCATCCAGAAGGCTGGCTGCAGTTGTTTGTGGTTATGATGCATCAAGCACCCCCTGTTTTCCAGGCAGGCAGCTGAGGTTGGTTCAAGTTGTGGTATGTCAAATACTCCACTATCCTGTATGACTGTATACTGTCTGGGAGTTGTGGTAACTGCCCTTGGCCATTTCTAATAGAACCACTGTTGCTTGGGCCAAAAAGGAGTCACCAGAGTGATCTGCCAACATCTCTTTTACACTTATAAGTTTTATGTCCTTTTAGTTCCAAAGATCCTGCACTTTTACTCCCAGTCCCAAACCATAATTCAAGGTGTCTGTGGTTACAGACTGCGGAATAGGTGGAAGGGAAAAGGAGAGACTTTGTTACAGATAAGGGAACTCCTTTGGTGGAGAGAGGATTTTTTTTCATAAAGTCCCAGAACATGAATATGAAAGGTCACAAGCTACTGATGACTGGGACCATACAGATTTTAGGTACCAGTGAATTGTCCATGTGGAGTCTGGCTAAAAGGAATCATGGGTCCCATGAATTCTAATACCCTGAGGAATTCCCCCAAGAGTCTTACCATTCAGTCCAAGACTTCAGCAAGGACCAGATCTAGGCATAGATCTTGTTTCTTGAAGGTCACTCGCATCTCTAGGACATTGATGTGAACATTAGCCTTGTTGGGAATCCACAGACCTTGGACCATCCCCCCACTGTAATACCCTCCAACACACAGCAGAGAAGGAGTTTGTGATCACATCTGTGACTGGTGGTGGTAGTCAGACAAAAGGGCTGCTGCAGTGGATGAGAGTAACTTAGCCATCACTGCAAACACTTCTTGCATCAGAACAGGTTTGGAGAGAGGATGTAGAAATTCAAACTATTGTAGGAATCATTGCAGTACTTTCATACAGTAAAGTGCAAACTGTACCATTGCTATGGAGAATGTCGTCACTAGTCCTAGAACCTTCAAAACTACAGCGGCAGCTGGGGAAGTAGCCTGAAGAAGAGATAGGATTCAGACTTTAAGGTAAGTGATCCTCTCTCTAGGAGAGAGCTATGGATTCTGTGGTGTCCAAGTGACAGCTTATAAACAGGCCTCTCTGTGTTGGTTGAATACTTTGACTTCTGGAAGATAAAGGAAATTTCAAGGACAAACGGCCTGAGTAGACAGTTCCTGACCCCTAGGAGAAATTTCACAGTAGAAGCAGCTAGAAACCATTTGTCCAGGCACTGAAAAACTGAATCCCTAAAGGTGAATAGGAGCCACTACTATAGCCATGCACTTGAACACCCTGGGGATGTGAGGAGACCAAAGAGCAAGGATCAGAACCAGTAATGACTGGCTCTCTGACTGTGCCAATGCAGCCTCTGGGACTCCCTCACTACCTTTATGTGAAGTTAAATGCCCTGGAGGTCCATCCAGCACCATCCACCATTTGCTATTTTTTTTAGTGCATCTAGGCAGCAAACTATCTGTGGGAAATGGCTCAGCAGGGCATTATGAGCAAGTCTGTAGGAGTCCGAGGTACTAGAGCACTAACTAATGGCCGAATTGAATCTGAAAGGAGGCTCAGTACCCAAATGTCAGGCTGGACTGACTCAGCTGAAAGGGATCAAAGTTTTAACAAGTACATAACTTCCATTTATGATAAACACCACCTCACACAAATGTACTTTTGACATGCAAGTGTGATAGTAGAAAATAAATTATATATAAAAAGAGCACCAAAGCAGTGTACTCGTGAGCAGTGTTTCCAAAACTTTTTTGGACCAGGAACTCAACATAAAAACATTTTTCTTGGACTTCTATGAAAACTTTCAAACATTTAATTAAGAAAATATATGCAATACAAAATAATACAGACTACTATAAAACTGTTCTTCAGACATGCAGTCAGGCTGTCTTCTATTTCACACAAAACTTCAAGAAAATCACTTTCTGGGTTTTTAAAGTGGAAGTACATTAACTTACATCAGACAGAAGCTTCTGGAAATTAAGCAAACAGTTTAATGCTGCTGGCTAGACTCCTTGCAGTCGGACTTCCTGGGGTCTACTACACTCACAGAAATATTGGACCTGGGTATTTTAACCCAGCATGCCCAAGAGGCTTCCGGTTCGATTCTCGGCTGCAGCTCCTTCTGTAAGGAGTCTGCATGTTATCCTGCAGTCGACTGAACTTTAAAAGACATGCAGGTAGGTGTAGGAGTGTGTGCGCCTTCTGTGAAGGTTGGCCGCCAGGCTGGCGACTCGACACCATAAAAATCCACTGCTAATCAATAGTTTACCAGTGATCCGCTGTCGCAACTCCATAACCGGAAAAAGCTGAAAGACTTTTTATGCCTTAAAGTGCCTAAAGCATGAGTCAGAAGGTTCTGGAACACTAAGTACAAGGTAGAAGAGGAAAATATGCCAGAGAACCAGAAAAAGGGGTTGCAGGGCTGAAACTTCTGCAAAGCTGACAACTTATCCTCACAGGCCTGCTCTGTCTTCAATACTGCTAGCAAATGCACACTCACTCAACAGTAAAATGGATGACCTGAGGCTAGAACTGTACAGCAAAAATAAGGTGAGAAATACCGGTTTATTGAGGATTACTGAGAGGTGGCTGCATAACAAGATCAATGATGGTGCCGTTAGCTTAGAAGGTCTCAGTCTCCTGCGTGCAGACAGATGTCAAGCTTTGTGTGGAAAGGCCAAGGGAGGTGGGAGTCTACATCTATGTGAATGATAGATGGTGTAAGAACTGCGAGACTGTTCAGTCACATTAGATCATGGCAGAGTTCCTGTCCTTAAAATGCAGACCCCTTTTATGTACCTAGAGAACTAAATGGAATATATGGAATTGTGGTATACATCCTACCCAGTGCAATCACCACTGAAGCCCTGAGCAATCTAACTGTGTGTGTGAGCTACAGGAGGAAAGACTCAAGACTTGCATACGTGGTTGCTGGTGATTTTAATCAAGCAGATCTGACGAAGGACCTACACCTTTCTACAATGGGTAGAAACCTTCTGGACTTGGCATATTCCAACATCAAAGGTGCCTACAGAGCAATACAACAACTTAGGAAGCTCTGACCATTTTACCATCATGCTTCTGCCAGCATACAAACCGGCTCTGAAAAGAGCAGATCAGTGTTTGGCATGAAGAGGCTTTGGAATGCCTCCAAGACTGTTTTGACAGTACCTGCTGGGACAATTTCAAATAAGCAGCTATGTCAGATAAGCAGGTGAACATAGATGACTACACAGAAGCAGTAATAGCTTACATCACTAAGTGTGTTGATGATGCATCCAACATCAAAAGCATCACAAATCAGAGCAAACTAAAAGCCATGGCTCAACAACGAAGTCTATGATCTCCTGATGGCAAGAAAAGCTGCATTCAGGGCCAAGGACAAGGTGGCTCTCAGCGAAGCTAGAGCAAACCTAAAAAAGGGCATTAGAGAGGCCAAGAGGGAATATGGAAAGAAATTACAAAGCCAGTTTGCAGAAACAATGGACAACAGGAGTCTCTGGCAAGGGATACGACAGATTACTACTGAATATAAAACCAAGTCAAGAGATACAACAGATTACTACTGAATATAAAACCAAGTCAGCTCAGTGCTGAGACAACACTGAATTCCTGGACAGGCTGAACTCCTTCTTTGGCAGATATTAAGAGAAATGTGGCCGCTACAAGGCTATCCATCGACCAAGGAGGAAGGGATGATTAGCCTCGACTCAAATGACGTGAGACCTCAACTTAAGAAGGTGAACCCCAGGAAGGCTGCTGGTCCAGATAAAAGGCTGTGCAGACCCAACTATGCCCAGTTCTGATATTTTCAACATCTCCCTCATTCTTGGTAAAGTTCCCTCTTGCTTCAAGGTGACGAATATTGTCCCTCTCTCCAATAATCTAATCCAGCCTGCCTGAATGATTACAGACCGGTTGCTCTAACCTCAAAATGTCATGAAATGCTTTGAGAGACTATTAAAAAAAAAGCACCTGTCAGCAAACCTTCCATCCACCTTTGACCCTCTACAGTTCACTTATCAGGCTAACAGATCCACCGCAGATGCTATTTTGATGACAATCCACCTCCCACTCTATCAGGAGGGAAGAAACAACTACGTCAGGCTGTTTATTGACTTCAGCTCAGCATTCAGAGAAGCAGTTGACAGCATTCTCAGTAGTAGTTTCACAGTCTGGTTTGGGAAAAGTACAACAGCAGAATAAAAGAAGCTACAGAGAATGGTGCAAGATGCCGAAAAAAATCACGGGTGCCAACTTGGCTTTAATCCAGTATCTCTTCGCAGCAAGAAGCATTCAATATGCATCCAAAATAATTTGTGACCCCTCCCACCCTGCAAACGGCTGGTTTACACAACTGTCTTTGGGTAAGAGATATCGGAGGCAGGACCACCATATAAACAGCTTCTATCCAACAGTGTTGAGACTTACTGATACCAGCAACCGATTAGTCAGCAATCATTCACAATACGTAGCTCAGCTTAAAAAAAAAAAAAAGTGTGCAATATCTTGTTTTGTTCTTTGGTGTAGCAATATATTTTCTTATTCATGTGCAATTGTCTGCTGTTTGTCTGATACAGATGAACAAAGGAGGGCAATCCTAACATGTGCAATCCTACTCTGTCATGCTGCTATGTAGAGTATTCTTCTTGGGACTGTCTGTGGGAACTGTGTCTGTTTTTGCTGTTATTATTGGTTTATTTATCATTTGGATATTTTTAATTGAAATGTTATACTTGCGTCCTATGTACTCTCTAGTGAGATGATACTTCTTGATACCAGATACCCCCAGACCTGTTGAATCAAGAGCTCACTTAAAATAGAACTTGTTAGACAAAGTGAAGTAGGCCAAAAGATCCCAAAAAGGAAGACATCATGCCTCAATTTAAAGAAATTCCGGAACAGATGAGAAACTTACATCTGTCAGTCTGGAAAAGGTTACAAAGCCATTTCTAAAGGTTTGGGACTCCAGCAAACCACAGTGACAGCCATTATCCACAAATGGAGAAAACATGAAACAGTGATGAACCTTCCCAGGAGTGGCAGGTCTACACAAAATTACCCCAAGAGTGCAGCGACGACTCATCCAAGAGGTCACAAAAGAACCCAGAACAACATCTAAAGAACTGCAGGCCTCATCTGCCTCAATTAAGGTCAGTGTTCATGACTCAACCATAAGAGAGAGACTGGGCACAAATGGCATGCATGGCAGAGTTCCAAGGCAAAAAACACTGCTGACCAAAAAGAACAAAGGCTCATCTCACTTTTGCCAAAAAAAATATCTTGATGATCCCAAAGACTTTTAGGAAAATATTCTGTTGACTGACTAAACAAAAGGTGAACTTTTTGGGAGATGTGCATTCCATCACATCTGGTGCAAAAGTAACAGCATTTCAGAAAAAGAACATCATGCCAACAGTATACCATGGTGGTGGTAGTAGTGTGATGGTATGGGGTGCTTTGCTGCTTCTGGACCTGGATAACTTGTTGTGACTGATGAAACCATAAATTCTGCTCTCTGCCAAAAAAATACTGAAGGAGAATGTCTGGCCATCAGTTCATGACCTCAAGCTGAAGCACACTTTGGTTCTGCAGCAGGGCAATGATCCAAGAGACACCAGCAAAGTCCACCTCTGAATGGCTTAAAAAAAAAAAAGGTCTTTGAGTAGCCTAGTTAAAGTCTGGACTTAAATCCAATTGAGATGCTGTGGCATGACCTTAAAAAGGCTGTTCATGCTCGTAAACCCTCCAATATGGTTGAATTAAAACAATTCTGGAAAGAAGAGTGGGCCAAAATTCCACAACAGCGATGTGAAAGACTCATTGCCAGTTATCGCAAACATTTCAATGCAGCTGTTGCTGCTAAGGGTGGCAAAACCAGTTATTAGGTTTAGGGGCAATTACTTTTTCACATAGGGCCATGTAGGTTTGGATATTTTTTCCCTTACGTTTACTTGGGTTATCTTTGTCTAATATTTACATTTGTTTGATGATCTGAAAAATTTTAAGTGTGACAAACATGCAAAAAAAAAAAAAAAAAAAAAGAAATCAGGAAGGGGCAAATACTTTTTCTTTGCACTGTATATTGGACACATTTTAATGTACATTTCATAGACTTTTAGTTGCTTTCATAATGCTTTTTTGTTTTTATACTATATTCTAAGCAAAGATGGATAATTTGAGTCTTTTTGTGTTGGAGAAGTGGTGGATAGATGGTTTAATTAAGTTTTCATGTATGTGTTTGGGGGTTTTGAAAGTAGTGTTTAATACAAGTTATACATACATAAGTTTTCAGTAGATTTCAAGTCAAGTCAACATGGAAGACAGATCTTTCAGTAAACAACACACACATTATAGTAAACGGCTTACAAAATGTTTATCATTAAATGTTAGTGGTTTGAACAATAATGTCAAAAGAGCTGGTTTGCTTAAATATATCCAAGTGCATAAAGCACAGATCATCTTTTTACAGGAAACCCATCTATTAAAAAAAAACCTACAAAAAGATTTAATTGCAACAGGTGATTTTAACTGCATGTTATCAGGCAATAATACTTCCAAAAATGGTAAAATAAAACTAACATCTCATGCCAAGAAGTTAAAGTGACTTCACAAACCAGATGAACCTTAAAGATATAAATGTCTAAGAACATTATTCCTTATTCTATACTCACTATTCATATATCCGTTTGGTACAAACATTGATAAGGTCTTTGTATCAAACAATACATTCTCAAAAATAAGTGACGTATCTATAATAACTTGTCCACTTTCAGACCATAATGCTATAAACTTTACATTAACTACGCATACAGGTGATTTAATATTCCTACAGAGAATTTCTGCTTATATAATGCTTACATAACTAAGTTAAGACTTTAGGGACTGGATAATGAAAGAAATAGGCATGTTTACAGAAACAAAATTATAATGTTGAAGTGACTGATACTATACAATGGGACACCTTTAAAGTTTATATATATATATATATATTTATTTATTTATTTATTTGCAGTTGGTTAACCAGGACAGTCCATTGGGCCAAAGAGCCCGTTTTCAATGGAGTCCTGGGGAGAAAAGCTCCAACATAAAGATTACACAAAAGATAGCAACAATTTACTATTCTAGTTGTAAGAGATAACTTTTAGTTATGTACTCACCATAACTTCAGATGTTTGGGATCCATCTCGCCTACATTCTGACTGATGGGTTCGGAGCCGATCCCTCGGCTCCGACTCGGCACGCTTATGCCAAAGAGCGAAGTCTCTTATTGGCTGAGCTTACTATATCCCAGGATGCACCACTACCAGTCCCCCAGATCTAGTTTGTCCGCATACATGCACACACGCACTGCTTATATAACATCGACAGATGATACAAGATAAAAACAGTAGAACTCAAACCGTTCCATCTCTTCTGATCTCCAAGGCAGGGGGAAGGAGGGTGGGTATTAGGAATGTGGCGAGATGGATCCCAAACATCTGAAGTTATGGTGAGTACATAACTAAAAGATGTTATGTGATCCTATCTCGCCTACATTCTGACTGATGGGACAGCGTCCCTAGCACCTGAATCCTGGGTGGCTCACTGGAAAACACTCCTGAGTACCGTGGAACCAAATGATGCTCGCCCTTTAGATGCCACATCCAATTTATAGTGGGAAATGAAAGTGTGCGGGTTGGACCAAGTAGCCGCAGCACAAATCTCAGAAATAGCGAGCTTGGAATGAAAGCATAATAGAGGTAGCCATAGCTCTGGTAGAGTGAGCTTTGATAGATGTTGTAAGTTGCTTATTTGAAGAGGAATAAGCCTGAGTTATGCAATCTCTAATCCATTTGGAAATAGTAGCTTTAGTGATGGTTTTACCCAATTTATTATCTGAAAAGGACACAAACAATTGGTCTGTTTTTGAATTTGTTGAGTCCTGTCTAGATAGAAGTGCAATTGCCTGTGAACATCCAATTTATGCAAGGTGTATTCCGCTTCATTTGAAAATTTTGGAAAGAAAACTGGTAGCTCTAGAGATTGTTGGAGACAGAGACTAGAACAAACTTTTGGAACAAAAGATGGATTAGGCCTAAGTGATACTCTATCCTTGTGAAAAATCAAGTACGGTGGTTTGATAGATAGGGCTTGAAGTTCTGAAACTCTTCTTGCAGAGGTAATTGCAACTAAGAAGGCAGTTTTCCAAGACAGATATTTCAACTCACATGTAGCAGCCGGTTCAAAAGGGGAAGATGCCGGTTCAAAAGGGGAAGATGTTAAGGCACGAAGTACCAAATCAAGATCCCACGGAGGCGCAGGATGAAAAACTGGGGGTCCTAAAAGCACAGCACCTTTCATGAAAGTTTTACATAATCTGCTGCTCATCAACGGTGGGTCTATGGATTCGTGAAATTTGGAGATAGCTGCTAGTTGGACTTTAATAGTAGAGACTGAAGATCCTTGATTAAACAAGGATGTTAAAAATTTCAAGACCTCTGGTATCGGGGCAGTAATAGGGTCTAAGCTTCTGAGTTGAGCCCAGATAGCAAACCTCTTCCACTTACTGAGATACAATTTCTTAGTGGTGGGTTTGTGGGCTGAAGATAAAATGTGAATAACTTCCGGGTCCAAGGTGTGATTTCTGACTAAGGTCGGAAGTGGAGGAACCAAGCTGTTAATTTCAAAGTGTGAAGGGACTGGTGCTGTCGTCCCGACTGATGAATCAGCAGGTCTGGAGTTAGATCCAAAAACCAAGGACCGTCCAGAGCATATTTCTTTAGGTAGGGGAACCATACCTGACGAGGCCAGTACGGAGCAATTAGAATCATTGTGGTCCCCAATTGGGAAGCTTTCTGGATGACTTTGGGGGAGGAGTGGAACCGGAGGAAAAGCTTAAAGTAGTCCTGTTGGCCAAGGTTGGACTAGAGCATCCGTAGCTGCCTCCCCCTGACGCGGGGTCAAGGAAAAGAACCTTTTGCACTTTGTGTTTTGTGGTGTTGCAAACAGGTCGCAGCACGGGGTCCCCCATCTTTTGAAAACCTGAGCTGCTACTGTTTCGTTCAGGGACCACTCGTGAGGAGAGAGAATCGTCCTGCTTAATCTGTCTGCCAATACATTGGATTTTCCTGGAATGTGGGTCGCTACCAGGAAGCGGTTGGTAGCTACTGCCCATTCCCACACCCTCATGGCCTCTCTGCAAAGGGGTAAGATCTGGTCCCTCCTTGTTTGTTTAGATACCAGACCACCGACATGTTGTCTGTGTGGATAGCGATAATGCCTTGAGGGAGAAACTTGTGGAGGGCTTGTAGGGACAGAAGTACAGCCCTCATTTCCAATACATTGACATGGAGAAAAGTTTCGTCTGGAAGCCAAGAACCCTGAACTAACCTGCCCAGACAATGCCCCCCCCACCCCGTCTGGGAGGCATCCGTTGTCAAGGTGGCCACCGTAGGGGGTATAACAAAAGGTCTTCCCTGATTCAGATTGGATGGCTGAAGCCACCAGCAGAGGTCCCGTTTGCACGTTTCTGTAATCAGTATGAGATGATTGAGGGGGAGATCCTGAAAAGACCATTGTGTCGATAACAGCCACTGAAGAATCCTCATGTGCAATCTTGCCAGCGGAACTAGGACCGTGGCAGACATTGAACCTAAAAGTTGCAGGACCAACCTGGCTGGGGCTTTGGATCTTGGAAGCAGGGCTCAGACTTGACCTTGTAATGTTTGAATCCTTTCGGTAGGAAGGAAGATGCGCATCAATTTTGAGTCTATCTCTGCTCCTATTAATCTTATGCGCTGAGATGGCAGCAAGACAGACTTTGACCAATTGAATGCAATTCCCAGGGAAGCACCCAGGGAGATGGTGGCTTGTAGGTTGTCTAGTAGTAGATGCCTGGTGGTGGCAGTCAGGAGCCAGTCGTCCAGATATGGAAACACTTGGAATCCGAGACTCCTCAGGTGAGCAGTCACTACTGCCAAACACTTGGTGAACACCCTGGGGGCTGTGGTGAGACCAAAGGGCAGTGCACAAAATTGGAAATGACTGTCTCCCAGGCTGAAGCGCAGATACCTCCTGGACGCCTGATGTATCTGTATGTGATAATAGGCGTCCTTGAGATCTATGGAGCACATCCAAACATCCTTCTCCAACAATGGGAGAATGGATTGTAAAGTGACCATTTGGAATTTGGACTTCATGACGGACTGGTTTAGTTTGCTGAGATCCAAAATGGGTCTCAGGTCCCCTGTCTTTTTTGGCACTAAAAAGAACCTTGAGTAATTTCCGGATCCGATCTGGTCTGTGGGGACCGGTTGGATGACTCCTTTTTCTAGCAGCTTTGAAGCTTCTGCGGCTGCAATTTCCCTTTGACTGGGTGGTGGGTCTGGGATTTTTTTGGACGGTGGGGGTGAGTGTGTGAAGGGAATGGTGTAACCTCCGGCAATAATCCGAAGCACCCATCTGTCCTGAGTAATAGACTCCCAGGCTTTTAGGTGCTTGGCAAAACGGCACCCGACTGGCTCCGGAGCAGCACAGCCGGGCAATCCCTCATGAAGTGTGGGAGGCTGAAGAGCCACGAAAGGACTCCCGGTCTCCAGTGTTGCGGGGCCCTCTTCCGCCTCTGGGACGGCGTCTCCCAGAAAAATTTCCCCGTCCTCTGCCTCTGGAAGGGGAATCTTCCTGCGGTTGAGGAAAGAACTTCTGTGATTTGCGGAACCACATCTTCCCTCCTCTTTCAGCCTTGGGATAAGGCCGAAAGGGAGTGGAATAACGTGCTCCTACGGCAGATAAAGTTTTTCCCTCTTGCTCACAGCGGGTAAGAGTGTCTTTTACCTTGGGTCCAAACAAAGAGGACCCATCAAAGGGAGCGTCGGCGAAGGAAGACTTGAAGGCCTCCGCGAAATGACACAAACGGAGCCAGGCTTGTCTCCGTAGAGCCACGCCTGTGCCTGCCGCTCTGCCCGCCCCTTCGGCCGCATATGAAATGAGCCTCATGGACGAGTTAGAAATCGAGGTAAGGATAGCCAACTGAGAGCTAACCGACTGGGCTAGCTGCTCAGGTAGGTTACCTGAGAGGGAGTCTGACAGCTCCTTGACCAGATCCCTCTGTAGTCTGGTGAAATGTGCCAAATAATTCAGGGACCTTAGAGTAAAGGCCGCTGAAGTCAGGGTGCGCTTCCGTGCAGTCCATGCTCCTAGACTCCTTATTAGGAGGATGGACGGACGTTGAAGCCTCTGCCACGTCCTGCTGTGTAGCAGATGCCACCACCATGGCATCTACAGCCACGCCTTTCGTCAAGAACTCCTTCTCGGGTGGGGCAGACAAAAATTTGTTAGGGCGAGAAGGCACTGGTTCCACAGTATCTGGATGTTCCCACGCCCTCCGACAAACCAAATCCAGGAGCTCGTCGAAGGGCGGAGACACCCAGGAGGCGGAGGGCTGAGCCCCAAAGACCTTGAGAAGCACCGACTCATCAGCGGAAGGGGGTTTGGAAATCCAGCCGCCTCGTTGCTTAAGGATCTCTAGAATGTCTGCAAATGAGACATCATCCGAGGACGACTTTGGGGACCCCTCCGCATCATCAAGATCAGTGTCCGATGTAAGAGACTCTGGGGAGTCCACGTGCTTCCTCTTGCACGATCTCTTCCTTGGGGGCTCCTCCGAAGACAACTCCGAAGAACCCTCAGGAGGAGGGGAACCCCCAGTGGGGGTAACCTCAGGCCCCAGGGCTCCGCTGCCTAGAGACAGGGGAACTGCCAAAGACCCAGTCTCCATGCCCAGGGAAGGTGCCGGTAAAGCCGTAGAGATGGCCGAAGACTTGGCCAAGGCACTCCTCATAGCTCTGAAAGCCAGACCCCCAGAATCCTGGGAGTGTCCGGTCCCCGGAGCCATGATAGCAGACGGAAGTCCCGCGGCCGAAGCACCGAGAGGGAGGCTCGGAACCGACAGCATTGGTCCCGAAACGTCACCCCCGGGTCCAGCCGAAGAAGTCAGTGTGCTAAACTCAGACCCGAAGGCCGGGGTTGGAGTAAGGGTCGGAGCCGACCCTAGGATCTTTACTGGCTCCATCAGCACCTGCTCCGATGGAGCCGAAGCGGTCGGAGGAGGAATGGCAATGGAGTGGGCTATCGGCTCCGAAACCAATTGGGTCGGAGCCGAAACAAATTTTTGAAAGACTGGGGACTGGAACAGTCTTTGGAGCACCCTGTCTATGTCCGAATCTGACATCCTTGATGACCTGGAAGAGACCGAACGGGTCCGAGTAGGTCTCTCCAACGGCTCCACGGGACTAAGGGACCGGCTCCGAGGCGACTCGATAACTATCGGCGCCGAGGGCGTCAACCAATTTCCATCGGTGCCGAAGAGGACTTGGCGCCGAGGAGGAAGTGTCTGGCGGACAACCTTCATCGGCTCCGAGATCAGTGGAGCCGATGAAGGTGACTTCTCTCGATGCCCCAGCCGTCGGCTCCGAGACCAGAGGAGTCGAGACTGGAGGCATCGAGGCAGACCGTTACACCCTCGGCTCCGAAGTCCGTGGAGCCGAAGGAGAAGCCTGCCTATGTCTTTTGGCGGTCGGGTCCGACGGACTGGTGGGAGCCGACGCCCTTTTCTTTTTAGCAGGAGAAGGAGAGGATGCTAAAGCTTCTTCAAAAGAGGGTTTGATAAGGCCTTTCAAAATAAGTTTATTTTTCCTCTCTTGGAGGACCCTCGAGGAAAACGCGTGACACATGCTGCAGGACTCCTGCAAATGTTTGGCGCCCAAACAATATACACAGAGAGAGTGGTAGTCTGTGATCGACATCTTAAAACTGCACTTAGTGCACTTTTTAAATCCTGAAGGCCTAGGAGCCTGTGACATTATGGCAATCCAAACACAGTAAACTAGCCAAGAAGAAACACAAGAAACACACTAACACTATAGAATTTTCCTTGCTCTCTCTTCTTCTTCTTTACTTTTCTGTCCTTTTAATAAGGACTAACACAACACCAAAAGAAGTAACAGATCCAAAACCCCTAAAAATAACAGGAATTAGCCAACAACGAACTGACAGGGGAAGGCCCTTCAACTCCGATGGGACCTAGTCTGTCAAAACACAGTCACTACACAATATTTTACCAAGGAAAATACTCATTCAAGCACAAAAACCACTAGATAGCTGTTAAAACAGCTTTTTGTTGAATTTTAAAGAAAATCCTGACAGGAAAGTTAGTGAAAAAACCACTACTTAGCTCAGCCAAGCTAGAGACCACGTCTTCGCTTGTTAGCGGCAAACGAGATCTGGGGGACTGGTAGTGGTGCATCCTGGGATATAGTAAGCTCAGCCAATAAGAGACTTCGCTCTTTGGCATAAGCGTGCCGAGTCGGAGCCGAGGGATCGGCTCCGAACCCATCAGTCAGAATGTAGGCGAGATAGGATCACATAACATCTAAAGTTACACACATATACAAGTACAATAAAACCTTGGTACCTTAAGAGAGAGAGTGGGACAAAACTTTTAGACTTACAGAAAAACAAACAGACAAGATAAAAATGAATGCAAAACCAAATAAAGTAGCACATAACGAAATTACCAAGTTAAATCAAAGTTCTGAATCATAAGGTAGCCATAAACCTGGAAAAATTTAAATTACAATATTATGCTGTAAATCCTAAATATCTACATAAAATAGTGGTAAGATCCAAAAAAAATAAACAATCAAAATCTTATTAATGAGATTAAATATAAAAGTGATGGTTCAGTTAAGAGTACATCAAACTGAATGGGCATATTAGAAGTGTTCAGAAACTACTATAAAGATATAAATAACCTGACACTTTTGGAGACAGATCATGTAATAAATACATTTATTCAATAAAATATAACTACTAAGGTGTCAATGTAACAAAACATCATATTAAATAAAACAAACACTAACAGAAGTGAAAGAGCAAATAAAAAAAAAAAAAAAAAAAAAAAGAGATAAAGCTCCAGGACTGGTTGGAATGATTCCTGAACTATATAAGATTTTTCCTGAATATATAATACAGAAAATGATGAGTGTCTTTACTATGGTTAAGCAAAAATGTACAACACCCCCATCATGGAAATATTCAATTATCTCCCCCATTTTAAGACAAAGGACCCCAAATCTTGCGATTCATATAGACCAATTTTGTTACTAAAAAACACAGATTATAAAATTTTCATGACAATATTAGCCAATAGGATAAAAAAATTATTACCAATACATAATCATACAGGATTCGTTCTTCATAGAAAAGTGCAACATAACATTAAATTACCATCATTACTAGACACAGCACGCAAATACAAAAAAAACTAACTATTAATCAGCCTAGACATAGAAAAGGCTTTTGATTCTATTAGTTGGTCTCATCTACAAAGATTTGGTTTTTGAATTCTCCTCAGATTTTGTCAACTTACTAATGAAAATTTATAGTGGGGCACAAGCTTATGTGAAAAATCGGATCATGCCTATCCTCACCACTAGAAATCCTCAAGGGAACTAGACAAGGCTGTCCTCTGTCACCATTATTGTTTGCTCTTTCAATGGAACCTTTTGCTACATATATCAGAAACAAACAAAATATAAAAAGGCTTTCAAGTTAATAAGGACTACTGCCCCAAGATACAATTATTTGCTGATATGTTAAACGTTGGGTGATATAGATGATTCTTTGCATGATGTTATAAATACCTTACGCAAGTTTGAAAGAATTTCAGGGCTTAAATTTAATCATAATAAATCCAAAACATTACAAATTAACAAAAATATCAACAAATAACTGCTGTGGTGGTGCTGCCGAAGCATTGTCGCCTCACAGCAAGACGTTGTGCCATTCGATTCTCAGCTAGAGCGTCTTCTGTGTGGAGACATGCGTGAATGGGTGTACCTTCGTTGAAGGTTGTGCGTCAGGGCTGGCAAACTCGGCATGTAAAAAATCTACTGCCAATCAGCGGACCGGAGTTCTGCTGTGGCGACCCCTAACTGGGAAAAGCCGAAAGACACAAATCAACAAAAACCTAAGAAAGAATAGCCTGTTTAATTGGGAGAACGATGTGTTAGAATATTTGGGCATTAGTATAGCGAGTACATGGAGAGTCTGTTAAAACTAGACTACAATAAAAAGGCCGGCCGCAGCGGTTAGCATTGCCGCCTCATAGCAAGAGGTTCTGTGGTTCGATCCTCAGCTGGGATGCCTTCTATGCGGAGTCTGCATGTCCTCCCTGTGGTCGCGTGCGTTTCCTCCCACATCCCAAAGACATGATGTAGGTGGATTGAATACTCTAATTTGGCCCTAGGAGGGACTGTTTGTGCCTTCCGTGGAAGGTTGGATGCTGGGCTGGCAAAATCGACACCGTAAAACTCCACTGCCAATCATGAGTGGACAGGTGATCCACTGTGGCGACCTCTAACTGGGAAAAGCTGAAAGTAATAGTAGTGAACTAATCAAAAGATGGAATAAAATGTTCACAATGGAGGATAGGCTCTCTAATTAAAATGATAATTTTACCTAACATTTTGTTTTATATACAGTCATTGATACTACCTCCCCCCCCCCAAAAAAAAACTTACTTAAAAAATTAAGATTCCATGCTACTTAAATTTTTATGGTTCCCCTTAAAACCTGGCACATTAGAGCTTGGAACAGTAACGGGATAGCATGCCCTAGCTTAGATCTTTATTCCAAATCAGTTATAATTAAATGCAATATTACACTGGATCACACCTACCTATATATTTGGCTGGAAAATAATACATGAGATTCATATAAAACTGATGTCACAACTATAGAAAATCATTTTAAGGAACAATACGGAATAAGTAAAGCTCATGGTTTTTTTTACGTGAATGTTGTTTATTTAATAAGTTTGATCATTTTTCATATGGCATCAAATATTTAATAAACTTTAAAAATTACAATTTCTTATATTCCCTATAGCATACTCCCCTGATGGCCTAGATTCTTTCAACATCAATGTGATGCAAAAATTAAAGTAAAATAACTTGATATTCTGGCATCAGTTTATTGAAACTAAGAGTATCAAACCACTAAACTCTTCTATGCAGTTTTGATAATAGTCAAGACAGTTGGTGGTTTACACACATTACGGCAGTTTATAGAAAGAGAGCATCAATTAACCTAGAGACTGAATCTATACGTAGTTTGATCCAGCTTTTTATTAGGTGTCTTGAAAAGACAGGTAAATCTCTCACCTATCTATAAGATACTAAGAGAAGACACTCAAGTTTGACTCAGATTTTTGGAATTGCTATGTAAAGATTAAATGGAGAACAAATATCTGACGAGTTAAAAAAAAAAAAAAAAAAAAAAAACACCCCATTGAAATCTACGTATGGTACCTCTTCATATTATTGATGATTGTATACATGGAAATTTATGAATAGGAGTTTCTATACTCTACATAAAATAAATCTTGTACTCAAACAGTGAACATAAATGTTGGAAATGTGATGAATTACTAGAGGCCAACTGGGTTCACATGTTCATTAAATGTAGAAATGTTCAATACTGGAAAGACTTCAGATATTTTGTAAATGCTTTCTGGTCTGATCTGTAAATGCTTTCTGGTCTGATAACGGTCATATTTCTAACTCACTAATCCTATTCAATGTTCCTATACCTAATGTAATACCCAAATCTCAGATTCAGTTACTCTAGTTATTACTTTGAACTGGAAAAGTAAACAAGATTTGATGTTTAAAGAATTTATTAATTTAGCAAAAGTAGTTTGTAGGGCGGCCACGGTGCTGCAGCGGTTAGCGTTGCCACCTCACAGCAAGAGGTTTTCCGGTTCGATTCTCGGCTGAGGTGCCTTCTGTGCAGAGTCTGTATGTCCTCCCTGTGGTTGCGTGGGTTTCCCCCACAAAGATATGCTGTAGGTGTATTGGACACTATAAATTGGCCCTAGGTGTGAGTGTGTGCTTTCTGTGGAAGGTTGGGTGCCGGGCTGGCAACTCGACACCGTAAAACTCCACTGCCAGTTATGAGTGGACAGGTGATCCGTTGTGGTGACCCCTAACCTGGAAAAAGCCGAAAAAAGAGGAGCAAAAGTAGTTTGTAAAAAAGAATCGCAAAACATTATAGAACTCATAACATTGCTCAAAAAAAATAGCATGGCAAAAATTGGAAAACCTTTTGAACACATACTGGCAACTTCTCATGGATAAAATGGTAGTTTATCATGGATGAATGTAAATAGTTTTGTTGTTTTATTGTATTTGTTATACATACATTCGCATGTTTTTATAATGAAAATAAAATTGTTTTTGGAGAAAAAAGAAAACAGCCAAGACCTGTTAAGTAAAGATGCAATTCTACGAACAAAGGATGATCTTGACAAAACTGTGGCAAAAGGGAAAGAAATATTAAAAGTTGGAGACAAGAGTTTGTGGAAAATTATTTTTTCACTGTACACCAACCAGAAGGGAAACAAATGTATCCCAGCAACACGAGACACACACACACACCAAAAACTTAACATACACAAACAAGAGACAAAGTAATACTGCTGTTCCTAAACAGTGCACAAAATTAACTGTTCCTAAACAGTGCACAAAATTAAGTGGTTTTGTCCTGGGGCAACAGACTTCATCAGAATGTCAAAAACAAGAGCAATCCCTTCTTTTACACAAGTCCCTCAATGAAATTTACAATCACCTAATCAATTAATATTTGAAAATTTCTTAAAGAAATAAAAAATCTACATATACAATACATTACAAGCTAGTAAAAATAAGCACCGTCAATTAAAACCAAAACACTGCAAATAATTTTTTATATAAAAAAGCAGCTTTTAATCTAACATACAACCCAGACACCTGTTCTTTAAGTCCAGGAGGTTCAGAGGCATTAGTTCTAACAGGCCATTTCAGCTCTTTATAATCTAAATCATCAACCAGTCCACCCCAGACCGCAAATATGCATGGTCAATGACAAAAAGTTTAAAATGATGCTGCGGAAATTTTTTTATAACACACACTCAACTTGTGTCTTGATGTCATATAAATGTTGACATTCTATTTCTCAGGGCTCCAACACCCCCCCCCCCACATACAAACTCACACAGTTGGCATACAGCAATACAGACCACACCTTTAATGAAATAATATTTATGCGTGGGCTTTACCATACCAAAACCCTTTACACAAACACCGTCACCTTCCAGTATATGCTTACATTTGGGTACAGTACTCACATTTTCTCATATCCCCCTTCTCCATCCCAGAACATGACCTCTCAAGTAACATTTTAATACTCGCATCATTTTTATATACAATTCTAGGTATTTCACCATTACAAAATGTTCATGTTCTGACAGCGGTGGTGGGTGCTGCAGTAGCGTTGTCGCCTCACAGTAAGATGCTGTCCAGTTCAATTCTCAGCTAGAGCGTCTTCTGCGTGGAGACATGCATGATTGGGCGTACCTTCGTTGAAGGTGGTGTCAGGGCTGGCAACTCAGCACGTAAAAAAATAAAAAAAATCAATTGCCAATCATTAGCGGACCGCTTCACTGTGGCGACCCCTAACCGGGAAAAGCCGAAAGACACAACAAAATGTTCATGATCTAAACTAAAAACATCACAATTGCTCCATATAACATTCTGTATATTAAAAAATGCTGATTAAATGGAAGAGAGTCAAGGCTCTCTGAAAACCCCCATCAATAACATGAGTAACCTGTCCACTAGCAGTTAAACATGGTTTTAACCTCAAAAAGGATATCCTGCACAAAAGGTTCAGGGTAACCTCTTTGGCACAAGCATCTATAAAAGTTTAAAACATTCATCCTGAAACATCAAGTCTTCAGAAACCATCCTAGTCAAAATCACATTTTCCTTTCACTAAAGATTGTATTTCTAATGCAATGGATGCCAACTGGCATAATGCAGTAAATAATTTGAGTAGGTTGGCTTCCTATATAGGGAGGATTGAAACTGCAGAGTACAGTGATTCTTAAAATACTCACATCCAAATAATTAAGCCTGTGTTAACCACCATGGTAAACATCAAGAAATGAGTAGCTAAATTGAAATGAGTAGCTAAATTCAAATAACTATAAAAATAACTCTGACCCAGTAATTAAGGAGCCTCAATCCTCACCACTGGCAGCAGTGGGGGACGTACACACTGAGAGGATGACAAGTATGCACACAGTAAAGTGCAATTTCCCTTAAGAGCACACAAACGCCAAAGTCAGTCCGGGGGTTGTTTTTTCCTTTTTCTCCAGATCCCCAATAAGATTCTCCACTGGCTCAGCTACAGGGTGAGATCTCAGCTGAATGGCCAAGCCAAGACTTCCAGCACCCTTTCTGTCCAACCAGCGCTTCGTATCCCTGCCCAAGTAGCTGACAGACACACAGACCTGTGCCAACCTTTCCCAGATCTGTCTACTAGCTATGCCCCCTTCTGCCCAAACTATAAAGGTAGTTTTCACTGCCACCAGCCACTACTTATCCGCTACTTTAAGGCCCTTAGGAAAGGGTGTCCAATCTTACTGTATAATGTTACCATTAATCCAAATAGTAGTTTGACCAAGGCCAAGGTTAATTAGGAGTACCCTGCACAGTGTTATGAAATAGATATGCAAGTACTCTAAGAGTTGAAATACGTCTCACAAATATCCGCCACAATGAAAGGTTTAAATCTATTTAATAAAAACAACAAAACATACTTCATAAATAAATCAGTTACATCAGAGCTCAAAATCACAGAAAATATTTAAAACATTGCAGGACAGTCTCGAAGAAAACATCCAAGCTATAATATACTTAGTATTCCTAACTGTATCCAAGAGAAATTACTGTACCCTAGACTTACTCATAGCAAGGCAAAACAGATGTAGGTGGGTTTTCCAGCTGGTGTCAGGTTAAAGACAAATACAGAATACACAGTCTCTCAGAGTTCTTAAATTAATATTTCAAGTATTACTGCTGGGGTAGCTGGCAGCATGACATCACTTCAGTTCCCAGGCTCAAACCATTGATTTTAGCATCTACCTGTGAAAACACACAGACCTTACATCTTTTGGCAAACGGTGGAAGTTGTAGAATAATTTACATATCTCCTCATGTACAGACAATACAAATAAACTTATAGTTCTAGACATTATGTCCCCTGCTGCACTGAAAGTGAAAGATAACATCTCTTATTACATGGTTATAAAACAATACAATTACTTTTTTTTTGTTAACCTTCTATGTCCCAGTTCCCACTGTTAAAACACATATTTAGTGTTACAACAGTTCATATACATTTCTGTTCTTTTCCAGTAGGGTACACTGTGGATACATCTTTAAGCAGAGTACTCTACAACATATCTCTTCAGCACACGTCTCTACAAACCATCTTACATGACAAAAGTTCTATTACATTTGTTACACAAGCTTATGAATCATGTCGATATTCACAAATGACACACAACCATGAATCATGTCGATATTCACAAATGACACACAACCATTTAAAAAATTCCAAACAGCTGTGCTGGCAGTATCTCCCTCGGTCACACTTCTATACAAATCATATTAAATATTCACAAACGTCATAGTTATTTACAAAATTCCAGATAGCTAGGCTGGCAATATTTCCTTTTGTAACAAGGACCATCCTTCCAAAACACAGCAGTGTTATCTAGGTAACGCCCGTATAAAGCCAAACAATCTCGGTATTAAGAATGAAAAACAAAGGTCTTAACTGGGATAACACAATGTTAGCAAATATAAAAGCTACACCCTTAACCTGCTTAAATTTCAGATTCTCAAAAAAAAAAAAAATTATATTATATATATATATATATATATATATATATATATATATATACACACACACACACACACACACACACACACACACACACACACACACACACACACACATATTTTCAAGTACTGACAAGTACAAACTCCATAAGTGTACTGATAGTAAGTATACTTGTATGGTCCCAATTTTGATTTTTCACATGAAAAAAAAATAAAAACCATTATACACCCTGATGGTGATGAATAATGGAAAATAAGTCACATACATCAATTGTGACCATAAACATTGGTCACTGTACACCTCATTAAACACCTTGGATAAAAAAAACTGAATCACGATATAGATAGGGGCATCCAATACACCCTTCATCTACTGGTCTATAAACCTGGCAATGGAAAATGTTTCTGATGCCTTGGCATCCACTTTGGGCCTATGTCTTTTGTTCAGGACATCTTTTTGGAGGTTAAAACAAAAACGAGCTGGAATTTTTACACCACTGTTAGGGAAGAGTTTAACGGTTAATGAACAGTTACTCATGATACTGATAAGGGATTTCAGGGAGCCTTGATTCTTCCATTTAATCTGCATTTTTTGCTACACAGGACATTATACAGAGAAATTGGAATTTTTTAATTTAGATCATGAGCATGCTGTCATATTTGGTGAAAAGCTTAGAATGTATATAAAAAGGATGGGAGTATTAAAATCTTGCTTGAGAGATCATGTTCTGGAATATAGAAGGGGGCTATGACAAAATGTGGCCACTGTACCCAATGTAAACATATACTGGAAAGTGATATTGTTTGTATAAAGGAATTTAGTATGGTAAAGCCCATACAAATATTATCGTTTTATAAAAGATGTGATCTATATTGCTGTATGTCAACTATGTGAAAGTTTTTAATGTAGGAAAAACAAAAATCCCTGAAAAACAGAATATATCAACATATATATATGACACTGAGACACAAAGTAATAGGAATGTGTTATATAAAATATGTTAAAAAATTTTTGCAGCATCATGTTAAATTTTTTGTCATCGACGTTGTGGATTTGGGGTCCGGGGAAACAGTTGATTTAAATATAAAAAGAACTGAAATGGCAGATTAGAACTAATGCCTCTGAACCCCCTGGACTTAATGAACAGGTATCTCAGAGTTGTGTACTTAAGAGTAAAAGCTGCTTATTTTATATATAAAAAAAATCATTTGCACTGTTTTGGTTTTAACTGAGTGTGTACTTTTACTAGCCTATAATATATATGTACAAGTGGGGGTAATTTAAAGTTTATTTCTTTAAGTAATGTTCAAATGTTAATTAGGCGATTGTTAATTGCTTTCAGTGATGGACTTGTACAAAAGAAAGGATTGTTCTCGACATTCTGAAGAAGTCCACTGTACCAAGACGAGAGAGCCCAACAAAGTGAAAAATCAAGCAGAAGGGGACTTTGCCTTTCATTCTTCAGAAAAAGCACGTGGAGAGACTTTGCCTGTCCAGAGGAAAAATGCTTGAGAGAAAGGCACACAAAAACACAGGAGTTGACTAGAAGAATCAGGAGTTCCTTGGAACTGAAACAGATTCTGGAGTTGGGAAACAGAGATGAACAGGAAGATAACCAGCAACATGGAAACTAGTGAATAAATGTGAAAGCATCGATCACATTTGTGAAACATGGCTGTACAAGGAAAAAGTGGAAAGAATGAACTTTTGACTTTGTTAAAATTTATAGGAAACTGAAAGTTGAAGAAAAGAACATACTGTGAACAAGCACCAACACTTCACTCCGCTCGAAGAAATAAATATGAAAAGCTGTTCTTATTCACTTTAATACCAAACAGCTTTTTATATTTATTTCTTCATCGAGCTGAGTGAAGTGTTGGTGCTTGTTCACAGTGAGTTCTTTTCTTCAGTTTTTCGTTTGTCAGTTCATTTTCTACTGGGAACTATTTGCATCAATTCATGTCAATGTTCGAAAAGACACCAAGGGGAGGGGAAGAGGTAGGGAGAGAGTTAACTGTATAATATATATATATATATATATATATATATATATATATATATATATATATATATATATATATATAACACGCAAATTCTGCTCTTATAAATATTTCTTTACAATTTTTCATAATATAAATTGCATGTTTTACAATACAACAATAAATTCAGCATTACAATGCAAAAAGAAAAAAAAAAAAACTAGACAAAAGCACGTTTAAGTTAATAGTCTGCAATTGTGGGTTGAGGTGGGAGATGGGGTTTAAAAGTAAAAACGTCATAATATATGTAGAGCCAACATGTTTTCTCTTAATCCAGACATTCACCTATGCCATAGTAATAAAACCCTTAATCTAATAGATTGCAAATAGAAACAAGTAAGAGAACACTTAATTTCCTTTGGCAATTTCCCCGGCTGTGTGCTACACGAGCTAAATGAGGAATTAAACCCGCACACAAGGCAGCTGTTTAATCTCAGCCTTACCACAGGATACATGCCCAAGGAGTGGCGTACGGCAACTGTGGTCCCACTCCACAAAGGCGGTGCCTCTACGGACCCTGGTAATTACCGCCCCATAAGCTTAACAAGTCTAGTCTGCAAAGCTATGGAGAGGATCATAATGGAGCTCATAAACAAAGATATAGGGGACTGCTTCGTCAAGGGCAGATCATGCCTTTTAAACTTGGTCGACTTCTTCGAAACAGTCACCAAGACCATTGATGAGGGAAAGGCAGTCCATACAGCCTACCTTGACCTTGCAAAGGCTTTCGACACAATACCCCACTCGGGTATTGTAGAAAAACTTACCAGCTTAAATGTAAACCCGTATGTCACAAGATGGGTTGCAAACTGGCTTAAGGACAGAACCCACAGGGTTAGAGTTGCTGGCGCTATGTCAGACTCCAAGCCGGTCACAAGTGGTGTCCCACAGGGCTCGGTCCTTGGCCCCCTATTGTTCAGCATCTACTTCTCAGAAGTACAGGCCAACATGGGAGGACTTTGGCTGACAAAGTTTGCTGACTACTGCAAACTGGGCGCCATAGTGGAAAGTGCATCGGACACGGATATCCTTCAGAAGGGACTCACGGAAACAGATAGCTGGTGCCAGAGCCATGGCCTGAAGTTAAACGCCAAAAAATGTATAGTCATACCCTTTGGGAAAAACAAGGTAACCCCAAGCTACCATATAGGTGGCAATCCACTAAGCACAGAAGAGGTTATCAGGGACCTGGGGACCCAGGTTGACAGTGGCCTTTCTTTTGACACTCAAGTTGCTAAAGTGGTTAGAAAGTCCTTCTACATTGCCCACCTGATCATGAAGGGATTCACATCCAGATCTAGTGAGGTCATTGTTCCCCTGTACTCTTCACTTATCAGACCAATGATAGAGTACAATGCCCCATTCGGGATGTATCTCACCCGACATCTGCAGCAATTGGAGAGACCCCAAAAGTTCCTCACCAAAAGGATAAAGGGACTCCAAAATCTGTCATATGCTGCCAGATTGAAGAAACTCCAGCTCTATTCAGTTGCATACCGTCTGCTCAGAGGTGACATGTGCCTGACATACAAGGCCATGTCCAACCCGGAATTAATGGACATGCTCCACCTCAAAAAATCCAAATCCACCAAAACCACTAGAGCAAGCAACTTAAACCTTAGCACGGATATAAACAGGACGTGCTGGAGGGATAGATTTATCACTCAGAGACTCCCTATGCTGTGGAATAAAATCCCGGTCCATGTGAGGCAGAGCACCTCGCTGGCTCTGCTCAAGAGAAATCTTGACCTGTGGATGGGAGATCGTAGGTTTATCCCGGGAATCATCTCTGTGTCACTGCTGGACAGAGGCACAACAAACTAATGGGCACAGTATTTTTTCATATAAGGGGTGGCGTAAGCCACAAAAATTTGGGCTAGGCTTATAAATGCCTTAGGGCAGATAGCCTAGTATGAACCTATGAACCTATAATACACCTATGAACCTATAATACATGTTTTTTTTAGAAGCCTGCAGCTGACAGATGCACATTTTTTGTATGTTTCCAGTGAGAAGTTTATAGGGCAATAAAGAACAAAAGCACTGGCTTCTTCAAGGCTAAAAGTTAATGTTTTCTGCAAAAATGCAAGTTATTTTTCAAATCTAGGAGGGAAATAAAGATAAAAACACCAATTAGTGTAAGTAGGCACACAGACAACAACATGCATCTTAACATGGATGTTTAGGATGGATAAGGCCTGCTGTATGTAGCCATCTATTGGAGACAACTGCTCCTATTAGAAGGGTTAAACTTCATATTTGTGTGTGTTTGTATTAAATTGACAGATTATGGGGGTGTTTTTCCAATACCGATAGAAGAGGCAGAAAAATTATCAATGGTAGATTTGTGGGAGTAAGGGGCCAATGGCAAAGGATGAGGATTATGCTGGCATGTACTTATATTCCACCTAAAGATGCTACTATGGAGTAAATTTTGCCAGAAAAATCTGCTTTCAGCAGGGAATATTACTTACAAATCAAATTTCAGTCTCTATCTGTAACAATGAGGATGTCTCTGGTGGGCCTTGAAGGGAAAAATTAAACAAAGATGGTAAATCTCTGAAAAACTTCTGAAAATATTTGGTATGGTAGATGCAAATTAAGTACAATGAACTTGGAGAATTTACAAATTTCCCCAACTGCAATAACTGAGCTAGACTACATATAAATTATTATTTCACAGGAACGTGCATTTAGTTGAGAGCTTTAACACATCCAACAACTACTTCAGATCATGCACCAATAATAACCACCTGGGGGGGGGGGCACTGGCACCTTCCCACTTGCCTGTTAAAGAGAGAGGAGTTTAAGGAATGAGCAGTTACAGTTAGGGAGTGGGAAAGAATAAAAGTGAAGTTTAAAAAAAAAAAAAAAAAAAGGGAGTAGAATTAAGAGAGATTATTATTTAAAGGTGCTGACAAAGGTTAAAGTGTTGCAGAATAAGAGGAATCTTGCAGAACAAGCAGCAGCGCAACAGCACAGTGAGAAAAAATATGCAAGAGAGTCGCTGTTAAGCAATCAATTTACAGAAAGTAGAAGGAGTTGTTAAACCACAAACCGATCCTGAAGAGGCTTTAAGAGATATTTCTGAAATTTCCAAAATTTATGGAAATTGTTTGGGAAATCTAGTAAAAACAAATGGAAATATTTATGAAAAACAAATATGCCAAAACCAGAGGTAGACGACGATCAACAATTAAAACAATTAACAGTCAAGATATGAGGAAATAAATAAAAACAGTGATGTATAACCAATCAGCAGGTGGTCTCCAGGAATAGATGGCAATCCAGTGAAAGTTTGGCAGCAATGAGGAAAGAAAGTAAGTGATGAAGATCTGACCATCCTGAAGAAATAAGCTGCTGTGCTATAATACCTAAAGACAGTAAAGACACATCAGATCCAACACCATATACATATCCACTTCAATTTTAGACCTTAAGTGTTTATGTCTGCAGTGGCAGGGGCTGTAAATTTGACAACATTAACAGAAAAATTACGATCCAGAGGGAAGCAAAATGTAAAAAAAAAATACCATTGTTGGTGGTGGACTTCAATGAAGAGAAAGCATTTGATGGGAGTAAGCTGGGATTACAGGAGTAAGGCAATGGAAGCACCTGCATTCCCCAATAAAAATATACTCTTATTACAGCTAAGCTCCTGATCTCACCTGGCCTAATTACCCGTATAATAACTGACAGGGTAATCTACAAATTTTTCTATGCCTGCGGTATGTCATACAGGCAGAGACAAACTCTTCTGAAAAATACATGAGAAGTTAAGCTTTAAATAAAAGTGGGCAGGTTTTCCCTTCCTTTGAAAAAAGCAAACTATATGTATACTGCAGACAGAGAAATTGGATGTACTTCTCTATCCTTACATAAAAAGAAGTTATTTTTTACCATAACGTTCCATCTAAGTTGTAGATCTTTGTTCATTCATTACAAATAGGACCTCGGTTCTGTCCTCAGAACGATACAGCAGTTTCCAAGCTCGCGCCAGCCAAAAATTCTCAGCTAAGACCTACCCATAATGCCCCTCTCCTAGTTACTCCAGATAGAGTTTGCCCGCCCTTAGTTAATAGATGTAGTAATAGAAAAAATAGTAGGAGGCTCTGTCTGAGGAAACACCCTAACCAGGAGTTCCTAAAGTCCACCAGGAGTCTAGGCAGGGGGAAGGAGGGCGGGAAGTAATGAATGAACAAAGATCTAAAACACAGATGGAACGGACATAACTTCTTTATCTGATGTTGTAAATCTTTGTTCATTCATTACAAATAGGACCGAGTCCCCAGCTACTTGAGTCCTGGATGGCCCTAAGGAAGGATATCCCCGAGTACCATAGAACCAAAAGATGCTAGTCCCCTGGAGGCCATATTCAATTTGTAATGAGATATAAAAGTATGAGGTCTTGCCCAAGTGGCTGCGGCGCAGATATCATCCATAGATGCTCTGGAATTAAATGCTATAGAAGTAGCCATAGATCTGGTAGAATAAACCTTTATTCTGGAAGGTAAGGACAGCCTATTCTATTGGTAGATAAAGGTAATGACGTTTCTAACCCAGGAGGATAAAAGTATTTTTGGAAACAGGTATACCCAATCTGGGTCCTGCAAAGGCCACAAACAGTTGATCTGTTTTCCTGAAGGACTTAGTCTTGTCCAAATAATGAAGCTGCCGATGCACATCAACCGTGTGCAAAAGGTACTCTCCTCTGTTAGAATGCAGAGGGAAGAAAAACAGCAGGTCAACAGATTGGATAATGGAAAAGCCAGAAATGACCTCTGGCCAGAAAGAAGGGTCAGTATGAAGGGACACCCTAACTGTATGGAAGATCAAGTAAGGACTCTTGACACTCAAAAGCCTGCAGCTCAGATACTCTTCCCGCTGAGGTAAAATTTCAAATGACACGAATCAAAAAGTTCAAAAGGAAAACCTGTGAGAGACTGAAGTACCAAAGTCAAGTCCCAGGGTTCTAAGGGAGGCATGACCGGAGGTTTAACATGCAATACTACTTTCAGAAAGGTCTTGCATAGGCGGTGTGACATAATTGAATTATCAAGACCATTATGAAAACTGGCGATAGCTGCTAAATGTACAGTGACAGTCGAAGCTGAGGCTCCTGCATGCATAAGAGTAGTCAAGTATTGTAGGATCTTTTGAATAGGCATAGAGAAGGGGTCTAAGTTCTAATCTTTGGCCCAAATAGAGAACCTAGTCCCATTTACTAGAATAAACTTTCCTAGTGGAAGGGTTTGTGTGAAGCCAGAAGAATTTCGTGAACAGGAGATGGGATGTCAGGCAGCCTAGCAATCATTGGAAGTGAAGGAACCAAGCTGTGAGCTTGAGACTGTGCAGGTTCGGATGAATCAGTCCCAGAGGATAAGGGAATGAACAGGTCTTGGGAATGATCCAGGATCCACGGACTGTGAATCAGATTAGGCCATACAAATGGGAACCAGACTTGACGGGACCAGTAGGGGGCAATGAGGATCACTTTGCTTCTTAACCTCGGAGCTTTCTAGAGAAATTTTGGAATGAGGAGAAAAAGTCATACAGAAGACCCGGTGACCAATTGTGTGTTAGTGGGTCCCTCGATTGTTCCCCTGAGGGGGGGGGGGGGTCAAGGGCAAAGTAGCTTCTGCATTTGTAGTTTAGGGAGGAAGCAAACAGGTCGCAGCAAGCCTTGCCCCAGTGTTGGAAGATCCAATCTGCTGTTCCAGGGTTGAGGGACCACTCGTAAGACATCAGGATGTTCCTGCTCAGATTGCCCGCAATAAGGTTGGAACTCCCAGGAATGTGTGTTGCTATAAGGAAGCGGTTGGAAGCCATCGCCCACTGCCAAATCCTCATGACTTCCCGAAACAGGGGGTAAGACCTGGTTCCGCCTTGCCTGTTGATAGACTAGACGACTGACATGTTGTCTGACTGAATTGCAATGGTCCCAGAGGGTAGAGGGTAGGAATGCATGGAATGCTTGCGATGCTAAGAGAACTGCCCTCAGTTCCAGGACATTTATGTGCAAACTGGCCTCCATGGGGGACCAGGTGCCTTGGACAGTCTTGCCCTGGAAATGCCCCCCCCCCCATCGTAACAGAGAAGCATCCATGGTCACCGCGGAAGACAGAACGGTCGACACCAAAGATTCGTTTGTGGATTCATCCACCATAACATTTCTTCCTTGCAATGGTTTGAAAGACATATCATGTGATCGAGTGGGTAAAATTAGCAACAACCACTGTGTGGAAAGGAGCCACTGTAGGATTCTCATGTGCAGTCTTGCCAGTGGTACCAACGTAATGGCAGCTGCAATGGAGCCTAAGAGTTGCAGTACAAGACGTGCTGGTACATAGGTCTGAGGAAGAAGGTCAGAGCAGTAAGGAGCCAATCTAAATAGGGAAACAACTTAAATCCTTGTAGTCGAGGATGAGCTACAACAACTGTCATACACTTGGTGAACACTTGAGGGGCTGTCGAGAGAACAAATGGCAGTGCCCTGAACTGGTAGTGATTGGCTCCCATCCAGAAGCGGAGAAACCTCTGGGAGCAGTGATCCATCTTTATGTGGTAGTACATGTCCTGGAGGTCTATAGAGCACATCCAGTTATCTCTCCCTAGGAAGGGAAGAATGGACTCTATCGTGACCATCTGAAATTTTTGAGGTTTGACAAATTTGTTCAATAGGCTGGGATCCAGAATTGGTCTCCAGTCCCCTGTCTTTTTTGGCACTAAAAAGAACCTCAAGTAAAACCCGGATCCTGTCTGGTTTGGTGGTACTGGTTGGATGACTTTTCCTTAGCAGCTTTTCTATTTCTAAGGCTGCCAATCCCTCTGATTCGGTGATACATCAGGGATTCGTTTGATGGGTCTGGAAGTTGAACTGGTATTTGCTAGCCTCTGGATATTATTCTCTGCACCCAAACAAACATAGGCAGTAATAAGATGCCAGGCTGGTAGATGCAGAGAAAAACGACCCCGACTGCTTCAAGAGGAAAGCAAAATTGGGCCGCTGCTCAGGAGCGCTGGTAGGGTCTGCCGGAGAAAGAAACTAACGCCCTGGTTACGTGGATCCCCTCTACCCCGAAAGGGGAGTCTTCCATACAAGTTGCCCTCTCTGCCCAGAGGGGGAATTGTTCATGAGTGTCACGAAATGGTCCTTGGGATTTCTTGAACCACACTTTTCCTCCCTTCTGATCCCTGGAGTAGGACCTCCAAAATGCTCAGAGCAGACAAGGTCTTTCAGTCTTTCTCACTACGTGCAAGTGTGTCTCGTACTTTGGGTCCAAAAAGAAAGCGTAGATTCGTCGACAGGTGCATTGACGAAGAAGATTTAAAGGGGCCTGCGAAGTCTCACAACCACATACAAGCATTAAGTCTCATGGCAACGCCTGATGCGGCAGCTCGAGCTGACCCCTGGTGGAGTGAGATATCACAATGCATTGAGGAGTTAGAGATGGATTCAAGGGTAGCTACCTGCGAGGTGACAGCATCAAGCACCTCATCAGGCAGTACCCCCACCAAAGAGGAAGACATTTCGGAAATTAGGTCTCTTTGGAGGCGAGTAAAGTCTGCCATATAGTTCAGCGACTGAAGGCGAATGTCACTGAAGCATAGGTCCGTATCCCTAGTCTGTCCATGGTCCGGGACTCGCTGATTGGAGGATGGATGGTGGAACTATCTTCTGCCAGTTCCCTCTTGGTGATGGCCGCCATGACCGTAGAATCAACTGTCAACTGCTAGGATGAGTGTGGCTGGTCTTCAGGTATAGATAAAATTTTTGTCTGGTCTCCGAGGGGCAGGTTCTACATTGTATGGGGCCTTCCAGGCACGCTGCACAATGAGTTTAACAAGGTAGTCACCCAGGAAGTAGATTACCAGGCACGGAAGGCCTGCAGGAACATTCCTCAGAAGAAGAGTTATAGGACTCAAGTCTCCCCGCTACTTGAGGAAGAGGTCTGCGCAGAATGCAGTGGCAAAGCACAGAGCAGACTCGGTTCCGTAACAGACAGAGATGCAGGAACAGAGCGACTCTTTTTCCTTATGTTTTTTGGTCTTTGGAGGGGGCGAGACCTCCGATCCAGACAGAGCCTCCGAAAAAGGTATTGAGTAAACCTTTTAAGATAAGTTTATTTTTACATTGTTAGTGTACAATTACTAAAACTAGTATAAATGTCAGTCAGCTCTAATATGATCCACACCCAAACAGTAGACACAACGGGCTTGTGTATCCAAGTTAGGCATCTTCACTTGTCACACTGCTTAAACTGTCTGACATAAGTCAAGAAGACTATCCTATAGAAAAAAACAAAATAAGGGAGAAAATACCAGAGATGGTATTTAAAAAATACCACAAGTGGTAAGGAAGGGCCTGTCAAAGGCAGAAGAGAGGGACAATACCAAAAATTACCAAGGAAAAGGGTAGGGAATAGAACTATGTTACAGGCGACAGTGAGAAAAGGCCAACTTCAATAAAAAAGGTAAAGAATTTTGAAGAAAAACTGTCTTAAAAATAGCAGTTTTCTATTTAGCTTTGAGATGGCTAGCACATCTACCTAGGAATGTGGCAAACGAGATCTGGACTAAGAGAGGGGCATTGTGGGTAGGTCTTAGCTGAGAGTTTTTGGCTAGCGCAAGCTTAGAAATGGCCATATCGGTTCAGAGGACACTATTCGTAATGAATGAACAAAGAATTCCAACATCAGACTGTTGTATCTTTCGGCTTTTCCCGGTTAGGGGTCGCCACAGCGGAACTCCGGTCCGCTAATGATGGTAGTTGATTTTTACGGGCCGAGTTACCAGCCCTGACGCACAACCTTCAACGAAGGTACGCCCATTCACGCATGTCTCCACGCAGAAGACTCGGAGAATCGAACCGGACAGCGTCTTACTGTCAGGCGACAATGCTACCGCAACACCACCACGGGATTACATCATCAGATTGTAATTTATGCAATTTCTGGGAAGTGCAAGATGCTGCTTTGCCCTGACAGAAATGAAGCCACATGAAAGAGAAGACTAATAAATGTTATCGTACCAATTCCCTCTTACCATTAAACTGACTACAGAAATGGAGGTTAAGGGGGGGGGGGGTCACCAACATCACTTACTATTTAACACCTCCCACCCCAATAATACAGTGTTTTCCAAGAGCTCTGCACTTTTATGCGAGACAGAATTTTCAGATACTAAAATTAAGCAGATAGTTATAGTAGACCATGGAAATAAAAACATTAAGAAATGTAATCAAGACCCCAAAGTAAACTGACATCTGTACAACAAATTAAAAATTCAAAAAACAGCAAGTAAAACAGCACTATGATTAATCAAAGCTGTATCAATTAACTGGTTGGGGTAAATCATGGACATAGCACACATTCAGGACAGACTATGATGCAATACCAAACTAAACCATTGGTAAAATTAAAATTTAATAAAACATTTAACAAAAATACAAGAAAAACCTGAATAACTAGACAGAGCAACTCAAAGGCAACAAGGTATGATTCAGTCAGTACCAGGGCAAGGCTATCCACTTATGGTGTGAACACTTGCTCTAGGCGAGGTTTTCTGTTGATGGGATACCCCAACACCATGTATAAAAATACTCAAAAGGGGGATTGATGCTTAATAGCACAAAATGAACCTATGCACAAAAAAAAAACAAAACAAAAAAAAAGAAACAAAAGTTACATTTAAAGTTTACTTTTGCGATCTGCTCCTTTCTGAAATCCACTGAGACCATGTTCTAAGTGACCAGAGAAAGGATGACGATAGCTTCCACTCGTGGACAAGTCACTGCTCCTTTGTCACATGAGATTAGCAATACAAGATAAGATTCCTTTACTGTCATTGCACAAGTACAACGAATTTTGTAGCAATCTTCTAATTAGGTGCATTCACATATAATGAACGTGAACAAAAAAAATAAGAAAATACAATACAATATAATGCAATGTAGTAAACAACCAAGTTACTGCACATGAACGGAATAAAGTAAGGTGCACAGGAATATAAACATACAGCTTACAGTGCAAATGGCTCTTATCTGTACTCGATGCGAGTATTTAGCATTGTTCAGTTCATGTATGGCCCTGTGACAGAAATTGTTCTTACATCTGTTTGTCAGAGATAGAATGGACCTGACCTGTCTGCCAGAAGGTAGCAGCTCAAACAGGTGATGTCCAGGGTAAGAAAGGTCTTTCAAGATGCTGGTTGTCCTGCTGAGACAGCAAGAGCTGAAGGGTTCTGGGCAGAGTTAATGATCCTTTGAAGGGCCTTCATGTCTGCCGCCTAGCTGCTGGCATTTCCCTCATGGAAATACAGTATGTCAGCACACTTTCGATACAACAAGCAATAAGACACAAAACCAGCAGCTTCTCCTCAGACTGTTTTTCCTGAGGATTCTACCTTCTGTCACATGTACACATAGAAACGAAGGCAGGAACCTATTCAAACAGACTTCATTGACATATACTATATATGTGATCTGCATTGTGCCTCCGGAAATCTAAGTTCTTTTGTTCTTGCAGAGTTCAGGGCAAACTTGGTTCTCTGTTCACCATGCAGTCAGTCTTTGAACTTAATCTCTATATGCTGTCTTGTCTCCTCCTGAAGAGTCCAACCACTGTGTTGTTGTCCACAAACTTAATGATGGTATTAGTAGTAGAATGAGAGGTGACACTTGTGGGTGTAAAAAGAGTATACAGAAGGGGGCTCAAGCACACAGCCTTGTTGGACACCAGTGTTTAGCCTGAAAGTAGAGGACAGATACAGGTCTAGTCTGAGAACAATTAGTCAAAAAGTCTTTAATCCAATGGCAGGTTGGTTCTGAAAGTCCTAGGCCAGCGAGTTTAGTGACCAGTCTATCTAGGATAAATCTGTAAGCCACTTTAGCCTCTCTGATGGCTTTCTATGGGTTGATTCTAGCTTCACTGTGAAGGACTATTGACAGACCTGAAGGCTGTAATGCAGTGCTTAAGAAGAGATATGACCTTTGTCATCCAGGTCTTCTGATCAAGGTACACATGAATGTACTTGCTGACAGTGACATATCAACACAGGTTTTTATATAGCAGAGGACCACTGATGTGTACTCTTCCAGACGCTGATCCTTGAAAATGTTCCAGTTAGTTCTTTCAAAGCAATCCTGTAGCTGCAAGAGTGCCATCTTCCAGCCACATTTTAACCTTTGCACCTTCCAGACATTTTAATCTTGTCCTTTTTCCTAAACAGGAGTGCATGCTGAAATAGAGAACGGACAAATGTTCTGACTGGCATAGACGAGGAAGCTGTTTTTGCCCATAGCCATCCTTGACATTGGAGTAAGCCTTATCCACTGCATTTTCCTCCCAATTGCACATTTGGTGCGTTAATGAATGAAATCTGGGAAGAATTAAGTCAGTCTGATTGAAATCACCAGCCATAACATCAACAGCTTCAGGATGGATGTTTTGTTGCAAGTAACTGATGTCAAATATGTGACCTGCAACTGTGCAAGCATTAGCATCTGGTGGAATGTAAACCACGCAACTGTGCAAGCATTAGCATCTGGTGGAATGTAAACCACAGTAACTACAACAGAAAAAAAACTCCAGAGGTAAACAAAAGGGCCTGTACCAGATTGTCAAACACTCCTAATTCGGACAACAGTAGCCATCTACAATCTTTGCATCGGTACACCAGCTGTTATTCACATGATCCAAAGCCACCCCCCACCTCCGATATTACCAGAGTCTTTATTCCTGTTCCACCGAAAAGCTGTGGAGCCTGCCAGCTCAATGGCTGTATCTGGTATAAACGAGTATAGCCATGCCTCTGTAAATATCAGAATGCAACAATCTCTTACAAGTTTGTTCTCAGAAATCTGAAGCTGAAATTCATCCATTTTGTTTGCAGTGGATCGGGCATTAGCAACAACTATGCTGGGAAGTGGTTTGTGAGGACATTTCTTTAGCCCAGCATGTAGGCTGGACCTGCAGCCACACTTTTGCTTCATGTGTCAATCTCTTGCATGGGCTGACAACAATCCAAGGACAGCCTGGTATTCTTGCCATTTTCTCTGGTATGGTCATACGAGTTAAGAATTCTCTTGTAACAGCCTGATGGTGCTGAAATGATGAAATCCAATATGCAGGAGATCTTAAGTTCAGTCAGGCTGATACTTGATAAAGTTAACAGTAAAGAACATACGTATTAAAACACACACAAAAAAAAAAAAAAAAAAAAAAAAAAAGCACTGACAGAGTACAGAGCCACCGTGACTTGTGTGCATCGCCATCCTGAAAATAAATATGAAAAATGCTTTAGTTTGATGCTTCACGGTCAAGAAGTTTAAAAGTTAAGGGATGCCACTAACATTGGCCCAGAGACCCTCTTTTTTCATCAACACAACAAATACATGAACTAACAAATCCTATTTTCTGTTGTACGTAAAATGTCTACATTAGACAAGAACTTGCGTGATGTCATGCCACTGCAAAAAAATAAATAAAATTACAAAAATACCAAAACAAAGAATGAATGCTGATAATGCATACAGTGCAATGTATTTACCACATGCAGTTCACACTGATGTGCTATACATCACGACAAACTGCATATAAAAAATATGCGACGGTAAATGATGACTTGACCTCCTCCCAAGACTACTAGCAGCCCTTTCACTTAAACATACCTCTTCTTTACATTTAGTGGACACACCACAAATGCCTTACATTACTCAGCACTTTGTTTACTTGTCATGGTCATTGTCTGTGGTGCTAGCAAGCTATTAACATTTTGTACTCAGAGGTCTTCAAGGCAGATAACTGCGCCAAATACATCTACGCAGCTAAAACTTAACTACATAAACAAAACAATAATATAGGAGATATAAACAATAACTTTCCAATAAACAAACTATCAGTGTAATTAACAGTCTTTCAAGTGTGCAGGTCCTGTGCAATTTTTTTCTGTTAACATCCAATTTCTCAGCTGTCTATGCACATGTGAATCCTCATAATGTTGACTCAATCTCAGTTGTGAGACTTTTCATTACCAATACTGCCCACCTATATGTGTGTTGCACACTTAAGTCTTCTACAATCCACTGTTATACAATTTTACAACCGTATTCAAGTTAACACTGTACAACTGTTTTATTGTACTGCTAGTGCACCTACATGTTCAAACAAAATTATTGGTCACAAAAAAGGAATTAACAGATACCAAAACTGCAGCACTTCTGAGTGGCAAAAAAATTGGAAATGCACTTTTATTCAGCATGCAGAAACCATTCAAGTAGAATATTAAAAAAAAATCCAAAATTCATATGCAATCACTGGCACACGCAGACAGTACAACTTTGACCAGTACGCCATTTAAACAGTTCATGCAGCCTGCTGTCTGTCACTTTGGTATCACCTTAAAATTTTCTAAAACAATTTGTAGGGGCAGTTACAACTATATTACAGAGAGTCACCAAATCAAATCACAAAAGTTACTGTTGCATCTCCCCATCCCAAAGGGGAATAAAGAGGCCAAGCCAACAAATCAACTAAGCCTGCGGTCAATTTTCAGGAAAGAATAGTGCTGACATTTTATTGGACTTCATAATGCACTTATAAAGTTGCAGACAAAACAGTTCTCAACCTGTTACGTCCAGATTCGGGGACATTTTTTTCCTGCAAATATTAAACAGAGAGAAACTGACAGAATAAAAACAGTAAATTAGCATGCATTGTCAGAAAAGTCTAGAATTACTGTCAGTATGCCATTAAGCATAATAATTCACCACCTTTACCCCCAAATCACCAGATTAGGAAGGAGAGAGCAAATGTTTTACCCAAAATCTGGGACCTCTCAACTACATCTGATTTTGACTCAAATTTTAGCTCTGTCCTTTTTACTCCATCTTAAAACTGGTGACTTTTGGAGAAAATCTGGCGAACTGCACTTGATAAATAACAATAACTGGAATAAGCAGCTTTTTTACTTCAGAAAAGCATATATTAATTCACATACTCTTATTCTATCAAAGCTTCAAAAGTTAGCAGTACAATTTTCTTAAACGTGTCTATGATTCAGTAGAGATTTGTCCTCGAATTGTTGAGGGGCTGCGGGTGGAAAAGAGCACACCACACGAGGTCACAATTAACGAACATACTCGGATCTGCCCCCCATTTAATCTCAAACCTCCAAAACCCTTACCCACCATCACTAAATACTCAGTTTATTGAATTAAGATCCTCTCTCTTCATCGGATGAAAAGCACAGATTTGAGCAGTCGTTCTGAAAAAAATACATCACGTACTACAAATGTTCCAAAGCTATTACTTTTAGAAACAGTTTTTTTTTCGTAATTTTCACGTTACAATTCGCGAATAACGATTAAATGGTGCAACGCTTGGTAATAAAATTAATAATAAGCTTTCTGCACTGGTTAAAGACACGATTTTAGCCTACGTTTCATATAAAAGGTGCGAATGCCTCTTGCTCTTTTGGCTAAAATAATCAAACTAGACAAATAAATCCCTCATCATTCCTCAAGGGCGGGGTGAACCTTAAACTCCAAAAAAATCTCAAGTATGACAATTCCGTCTGACAGCTCCACTGCCAGACGAGTGCATCCCGCTGACACCACCACACGCATTAGTAAACAGTATTATATACATATAAAAACGGTAAATACTGATATAACAACTGACAGTCCAGGTTATGTCAATGTTCGCTTTTTGCTACACCCATTAGCTAAATTGACCATAACATGACAGATCGTTTCAGAGAATAATGGAAGCTAACTTTTTAGAGCAATATAAATCAGGCTGGGGGAACACACACAATAACTGGTACAACTACTTTTACAGCTGATTTCTTTGCTACTCATGTTCACCATAGGTACAAGAGGCACATCGCAGCTATACCCAGAACGCGACCACACTAACATGAGCCATAAACTTAAAATCTTGTCAGGTGCAAGCCTCCGCGCAGTATAATCAAGCACTGTAATATTTGACTCACATCCTACTTAAAAGTTTTTGACTATGCTGGTCTGGGCAACTCCCTATCAAAAACTCAGCTACACAACTAGTAAACATACCACTGATCCAGCCACACTCGCACCAAAAAACTTTAACATTATAATTTTTCAGTACACGTCTACACAATATAAATGATTTTTTTTTTTTTTGCAGAGTCAGCGTTATGTACAACTTGTCAGTCAGCCCAGCGACGAAAATCAAGAAGTAAAACTACTGCAGACTAATAAGCGCACTTCTGATATTACACTTAAAAAATCTGCGGCACAAACTTGTTTAAACCAGCCCTAACTGTTTAGGAACCGTATTTTAAGCAGTTACCATTACCTACTCCAAAGTAATAGTTAACATATATAACTTCAAAATAAAAACGAACTTTTCGCCTCTCTTAAACTGCCCACTTTTTTTTCTGTGTAGTCCACTATTCCCAGCGGCTTGAAGGTTTACGACAGGAATCCCAACATGGCGCCAAGGAGTCGCAGTAGGCAAGAAACACAGACGTGCAGCGACTGAAACTCGGGGCGTGCGACGCACAATAGCCGTTCGCATCACGTGCGCAGTTGTTGACAGACGAAACGAAATTTGGGTGGAGCTCATAGGTGGTGTGGTTCGACTGTCACGGTACTCTATTGGCTGCCGTACCTGATTCCTGTCATATTATGTAACACTACGGTCAAATGGTTTGGAATTTCCATTAGGTGTCTTACAGCATTTTTGATGTTTGTCAAAAATCGCTTTTACAGTTTATTTGTGGGATGGTGACATCAACATTATTACAGTTTCACAATCAAAGCAATGCAAAAATACAGATTTAAAGTGGAAAAGTCAGTAGCCAAGTAAATTATCTCGATTGACGAAGATGTTTTTACAAACCTGTCCAAAGGTACCCATTTGTAGCTAAGGCTATTATGCACTACATCTACGCTTAGCACATTGAGAAAGATACTGTGGTCAGAGTTGAAGAGGAAAGCTGCAAGAAAATTAAAAAAAAATACCCTGCCCTCCCTGAAGGATCGACACTCTCTTAGATTCTCCAATGGATACCCTAGAGTGCATTCACATAGGCTGAACTGATTACTGCAAATGTCTTCTTTTTGGTTGTAATACAGTTTGCATTTATTAAACATTCTTTTCTTTCAGGAAGCTCAGTGATAGTGTTGGTCGCAGAGCTGTGCTGCGACTTTAAAATAAATAAGATATTTTACGCTGGTATTGTGATTGTTTCTCACTGATACACACAGTATGTCAAACAAGTAAATCCGCAAAGTTCGCTGCAAACACGCGACAGAGGTCTCACCACCGCTTTGCCTTACACCAGCTAAACTGGCTGGAACTACCCCACCACTTAACTTACACTTACAACTCACGGATACATCAACCTGATAAAACTCCCGCTCTTCAATCAAATGTTCCACCCTCTCTGATCCTACAACAAATCCTTATTACATGTCTCCAAATCCAGCAGTAAAGCTGGTGATTTTCTTTACTACATCTCTAAAATATGGAATACCATCCTTCAGACTATTTAAACCACAGTTAACCCTTCTCACTAGAAAGAAAACTCATAAAATATTTCCTCAGCAAAAATCGGCGCTGCTCATCAACCAGTCCAGGCTAAATCCATTCCTGATGTTGTTTACGTTGTTAACTAATCTTTTGTTAATAAATATTTATTTTAAGTTTGTTAAAATGTTGTCAATTATGTTGTAAATTATGTTTTTTGTTTGTTTTTGCTGTGGAGCCTTTCTGCCTGGCATAGCTCTCAACCTTCCATCTCCAAAATAAGGAACACTAGCCCTCATAATGTATTAGAAATGGCCAAAATATAGAACACATACTAATGGCTTACTAACAACTTCAACTAGAAAGGTCATAGGATGGTTAAAATATGCTGGTTTTACTTATACAGAAGATCTTTTAATGAATTAAAATGATTAATTTCTATTATACCATGACCCCCCCCCAAAACGTGCACGCTGATTGGCCAGCGTGCCTGTTGTAAATCGAGTTATACTAATGGAAAAAGGTCCGGTCGCCCGGACTTTTTTCCATTAGTATAACTCGTTTTTTTAAAACACTGTCTCGCTATGTTAAATGGGTTTAACATAGCGAGACAGCTTTAAAATAAGCAACGGAGATCTCCGTTGCTTATTTTAAAGCTGTCTCGCTATGTTAAACCCATTTAACATAGCTTGACAGTGTTTTAAAACACGGAGAAAGCAAGATCTCCGTTGCTTTTTAATCTCGCTATGTTAAATGAGTTTAACATAGCGAGACAGTTAAAATAAGCAACAGAGATGTCCGTTGCTTATTTTAAAACTGTCTCGCTATATTAAACTCATTTAACATAGCGAGACTAAAAAAAGCAACGGAGATCTTGCTTTCTCCGTTGCTTTGCCCACAGCTCTGATGTACTGCACAGGCGCGCAGTACATCAGAACTGCCGGATGCCAGACATCTGCGGAAGGGCAGTAAACAGGCATTATACTATGTCATTATTTAAGAAAAGTAATAGTTTCTTTTCTTAAATAATGTCATATAATAGCAATAACCACTTCTGGGTGTGGGTAATGCTAAATTTACCACGGTTGGCTTTGTTTGGTCCCTCGGGCTTCGCCCTCGGGACCAAACCACGCCAACCGTGGGTAAATTTAGCATTACCCACACCCAGGCGTGGGTTATTGCTATATTTACCATGGATTTCACTTAAACAATTCCTAACACTGAATGTGTGACCGACTCTTTGAATGTGGAACTTCGAGGAACATGAACTTTTTAAGACCCCAAATGAGGTACGTTCCTTGTAATGAGGTACACTTGAGAGGTATGCTCCCTGGCATCTACTGAAAATGAATTTCCACACAGTTGGACTAGCCCGGTTGTTAGAAAAATATATAATAGTAATATGCATGCTTAGTGCATTTGAGGTTTAAAAGGGTTAATACATTTATTCTGTTCACACTTCATGAATCTGAACAGCTATTAGAAAATTAACAAGGGACATTTCATTTCTGCTAATGTCATGAAAATAACAAGAGACATTTCATTTCTGCTAATGTCATGAAACTTAACAGATATTTCATTTCTGCTTATGCCATGAGAAAATATGCAGCTGCTAGAAGCTTTGATAAAGAAAACAATAGATGCTTGAAAGTATAAACCATAGTCAGCATTACTTGTACCAAAGCTAGAAATGTACCTTGAATCTAGACAAAATGTAACACATGTATTAGAACTGTACAATTGAAGAATTGAAAAGTTAAGGTGGGCTAAAATAACCCCTAGGCCAGGTTGTTTTTCTCAAAATGTTTTTGCAAGACAGCAAATAATCTGACTATGTCAGCAATAAGTCTGGTGACATTTTCTGTGAAACATACAGAAAGCTGTGTCCAACTACGTCAGCAATAGAATAGTAACATTTTCTGTGTGACATGAAGAGAACTCTATAAGAATAACATACTGATCACCAAAGAGCCAGACAAATCCTGTACCTATGTGCTTTGTCTCCTTGCTGCAAGTAATAAAGGGTGCCTTGCTTGAACCTAACGTGCATTGGTCTTTGAAGTTTTTTCCTTTTACAGATTGGTCCTTCGGACCGGAACCCTCTCTTAACCTCGGATCAGATGGCCAGGTGGTTGAAACCGTATGGGGAAGAAACCAAATCGGTTCTTCTTATATGGAAAGTCCTCCGACTGAATTGTCGTTCAAAAGAGGCCAGCCACTTTCTGATCTGTGACTGAAGGATGGGTCTCCGCGAATCTGTGATCAATCACGTAGGCTCAGGTAAGGTGAATCTACTTTTTTCTGTTTTATGTTTTAGATCAGGGACTAGATGTGTATTGTTTTTGTCAGATTGTATTTTTCTTGCAAGTCAGGGACAAAAAAGATTACTGTCTTGTCATAGATCAGGAGAAACAGAATAAGTAGGCAGTCATTCTGAAGAGACTATAACAAAATCCGTGGTACCATGTTAAAAATTAAGATAAATTACATAATGATCAAAGGGTAAAACAAAATGGGTAATAATTGCACAAAAAGACCCCAAAACCCGCCGTTAATGGAAGACGCAAAATATATGCAGTCGCAGCACGCCGACAATATTAGATATTATTCAAAATGGGTTAATAAATATGAATTCGATGGAAATTTAGAAAAAATCCTCGCTTATCAAACTTATCAGACAGCTCAAAAACGATTCCAAAGGTCGGGTAAAAAGTAATGTTGATTAGGAATTCCTCAGGCACACAGGTGGCTGGAGGAAGTAAACCGTAGGGAACAAAAAAACAAAGATTCAAAAGCAATGTTTTTAGATAAGGAGGATAATAACTTAGTAATAGCATCAGCACCTCCACCTCCCTTACCAGAATATGAAGCAAGTGAACAGGTTAGTCCACCCCCACTATATCCTGTGGTCACTAAAGATAGAGATATTATGAAATTAAAACTGACTAAAATTAGAGATCCCATCGGGACCAGATCCTGAACAAAGGCAGGTAATTCAGAAGAAGGTATTGAGTTATGGCAAATAGTTAAGAATTCACGATCTATAGGTGAAGAAGAAGAAATATGCCCGCTTATAGAAGTACCCAATCCTCAGGCAGGTCAAGACAATCAGGACCCAACTATCTTAGTGTATAGACCTTGGACTCTGGAAGATATCCGGAAAGCTACTGAGGAAATTCCCTATCCAAAGATTAATTTTAGAAAATTCTCAGAAGATTTACAAGGAATGAGGTTGAGTTATAACCTAAACAGAGAAGAAATAGAAAATGTAGTTAGACAAATTGTAGGGCCAGATTGGCACATGATTAGTGGGAATTGGAATCCCCGTGATGCTGCTTAAAGACCCCTCTCACATAGCAGCACAGAATTAGACACCAGAGTAAAAGGTCTTACAGACCGCATCTCTGAAAAATGGAAACCTAGGGCAGATTGGACTTGCATTAATCAATGCATCCAACAAGAAGGTGAAACAATTGACCGGTATTATGCCAGATTATTAGAATGTTTTAATAACCACTGTGGAATGCAGGTTCGTGAAGATCAAACACAAGATTCCCCATATGAACAGCAGTTAAAGAATGCATTTTTAAAAGGCAGTAGCACGCCTATAAGCAGTTTTATTACAAAACACATGGTAGACCATCGTACAAGCAGGTTACAATCATTACTTGAATATGCTAGGCATGTCGAAAGGCATTTTAATAGCAAAAAGAAAAATAAAGCTCAAGTATTTTCTGTAGAAGATGGAGCAGAAGTTTATGTGGTACAGTCTGGGAAAAAGGGCAAGAAAAACGGGCAGGGAAACAAACAATCTGATCAGTGATCAGAGGACTTTGAAGGGCAAAAGAAAAAGGGAGAATGTTTTAAATGCGGTAAAAAGGGACATTTGGCAAGGGATTGCAAGAAAAACAAGAGGGCAACAACGGAAGACAAGGAGGGTGAGGACTGACTATATGGTAGTCAAGAATCACTAGAAGGGGATAGCGAAGAAAGGACAAATGAGAATGTGATAGAAGGAGTAGAGGATGTGACAGAGGGAATGGAGGAAGTGCAAGAAGTTAGTGACAATGAAGAAAATGAAATATTAGACCTAGCTTTATTGAGCTTGGAGCTCTATTTAGCAGACACGAAACCAGTAGTTACACTCTTGGTAGAAGGGAGGGAGGTCAAATTTTTGTGTGACTCAGGGGCATCACGAACCCTGATACACCCCTCCAAACTGCCAGAAAACACAGAGTCACCTGATTACATAGTGGTCAAAGCAGCTAATGGACAGCTGTATCGGGAGCCTCTCTCCCGTAACATTGCAATAACTGATACAGTTTCAGGATTGACACAAAGAAGCAAAATTGTAGTTTCTGCAAAATGCCCAGTAAACCTCTTGGGCAGAGACCTCATGCAGCTATTTGGTATAGCAGTAGTCCCAACCATGCAGGGTATGGAAGCACAGCGACAAATTAACACCTTTGTAGTGTAATCGGAGGGTGAAATATTTTATTGGTACAGCCAGGACTTGGTTACGACTGGTCCAGGGACTGTGACCAAAGAGTTAATGAACCCAGCCATCAGCAAGTTCCCCTCCCTTGACATTGATAAGCAACACCTGTTGCACTGTACCCTGTATTATTGCAACACACCGGGACCTGATAAGGAATATGAGCAAGAATTATTTAAGAATCATGCAAACAGATTGATATTGAGTAACCTGTACTGGGACACAGAAGGGAACAGTGTAGCCAGCTGTTCATTGCCCCAGGAGTTCTTTGCACTTTATAAATCTAATCGATTACCACATGTTAGCTTAACCAAAAACAGAAATATAGAATGGGCGGACCTTTTTATTTATTTTATTTTATTTAACATTTCTTGACCGGGAATGTCCGACTAGGTTCCACAGATCCTGTTTTCAGCGGAAGCCCGGGGAGAAATGCTCCAGATACATGCCTTTGGAATGTGGGAGGAAACTGGAGTACCCAGAGGAAACCCACACGAACACAGGGAGAACATGCAAACTCCACACAGAAGGCACCCCAGCCGGGAACCGAACTGGAGAACCTCTTGCTGTGAGGCGACAACGTTAACCGCTGCACCACTGTGCCGCACCTTGGAGAAAATGTCACGAGATGGAAGAAACAGACAGAACTAGAACTGTCAGAACAAGGAATACAAGTACAAAAGTTGAATTGGATAACTCAGACCAACCCAGCTGTGCACTTGCAGTCTAGCGAGGACAGCTGATTGACACTCCTATTAAAGGAGGAAGAGAATGCCTTACGAGACATACCAGAGACTCTCTGGTCAACAGGGAAATCAGATGTAGGACTCATTAGAACAGCGGGACCAGTTACTATCACGCCAAAGTCAGCATTCAGACAACAAAAAAGACAGTATCCCTTAAGAAAAGATGCAGAGGCAGGGATAAAGCCTATTATAGCAGCCTTACTTAAAGGAGGGATACTAGTAAAATCTCCCGATTCACCATGTAACACACCCTTATTTCCAGTTAAAAAGGCCAATGGAGAATGGCATATGGTCCAGGATTTACAAGCCATAAATGATGCAGTAATACCAAGGGCACCCACGGTGCCAGACCCACACACCCTGTTGAATGATTTGAAACCTCAACAAAAGTATTTTTCTGTGGTAGACATCAGCAATGTGTTCTTTTCGATACCGATACACCCTGATAGCCAGTATTGGTTTGCATTTACATTTCAGGGGAAAAGGTATACATATACGCGACTACCACAGGGATATTGTGAAAGTCCAATGATATTCTCACACGAAATGGCAAGCAACTTGGCGGGATTCACCCCACCAAGAGGCAGTCAGATTTTACTTTATGTTGATGACATCTTACTGGCAGCCCCCACCCAGCAGGATTGTAGAGAAGATACCATAGCACTTCTACGATTTTTAGCCGCTGAGGGACATAAGGTAAATAAAAATAAACTTCAGCTTTGGAAAAAACAGGTCAAATACCTAGGATATGTAATATCCAAGGAAGGTAGAACGTTAGATGAGGACAGAAAAATAGCAATTTTGCAAGCACCAAAACCCACTACCAAGAAGGAAATGATGTCCTTCCTGGATACAACTAATTTTTGCCTGAGCTGGATTCCAAACTATGCCTTGGAATCTGCACCTCTGACTGACCTTATATATAAGAAGCCTATGGCAGTGCAGGATTTGTTACAATGGACACCAGAGGCAGAATCTGCCTTCTGTAAACTAAAGCAGTTAATAGCGTCCTCATTAGTTCTGGGATTGGCAAACTACCATAAACGTTTTTTCCAAACTGTAGATTGTAAGCAGGGTTACATGACATCAGTGTTAACACAACAGCATGGGGATAAGCAATGCCCCATTGCTTACTACTCATCACAACTAGACCCAGTGGCATGGTCCTTACCCCACTGTGTACAAGCAGTAGTTGCAGCTGCAATGGCAGTACAGGCTTCAGCCTCAGTAGTCTTGTTCCACCCTCTCACTTTGAGAGTACCTCAAGCAGTCGCGATTATTTTACTACAAGAAAATGTGGTATATCTTTGCCCTGCTAGGCATCTTTCCTGTATGACTATATTATTGAGCCAACCTCATATGACAGTTGAACGATGCATGACTTTAAACCCTTCTACTCTGCTCCCGACCCCTGCAGATGGCACACTGCACTGCTGCCTGCAGGTAATTGAGCAAAAGACACTACCTAGAAAAGATCTCACGGATATCCCCTTGGATGATGCTGAGGTGACATACTATGTGGTTGGCTCATGCAAAAGGGGTCCTGCAGGACAGAACCTAGTAGGATATGCAGTAGTCTCTGATACTGGGATTATAGAAGCAAAACCTTTGCCACACAACTTATCTGCACAGGCAGCAGAATTGATTGCCCTGACATGGGCATGTACCTTAGCAAAGGGTAAATGTGTAAACATTTTTACTGATAGCCAGTATGCTTTTTCTACTGTACATGTTTTTGTGCAACAGTGGAAAAACCAGGGAATGATAACATCTACTGGCAAACCTATAAATCATGCGCAGTTTATTTTAGATCTTTTAGAATCTATTCAGTTACTTCAGAAAGTAGCCATTTGTAAATGCACAGCTCACACCAAGCAACAAGATAGGATTTCAAAAGGTAATGCGAGAGCTGATACAGCTGCAAAACAAGCAGCCACAGAAGTATTTCTTTTAAATGAGGAATTACAACCCTCTGAAACTTTAGATCTAGATATGTTAAAAACAATGCAGACACTCAGTACGCAAGCTGAAAAACAGCGATGGATAAAACGAGGAGCAATCCTCGAAAAGGGGCTGTACATCTCTAGAGAGGGAAAACCAATACTACCCTCTAATTTGTTTTGCTATGCAGCATTGTTGAGCCATGGGCAGTGCCATATCTCAACAGGGGGGATGGTACAGTTGGTAAACCAGGTGTTCACAACGTATGGATTTAAAAACTACTCTAAAAAGTTTGTTTGATGTGTCAGATTTGTAACAAACATCATGCATAGGGGGTGATAAAGCCCAAGCAAGGGAGTTTCCCCACACCACCATATCCATTTCACACTATTTGTATGGATTTCATAGAATTGAACAAATGTGAAAATAAGAAGTATTGTCTTGTCATTGTAGATATGTTTTCCAGATGGGTGGAAGCCTTTCCAACCAAAAATCCAGATGCAGCTACGGTGGCAAAAGTACTTGTCAAGGAAATCATTCCTAGGTTTGGTATTCCGGAAAGAATCTACAGTGACAATAGTACACACTTTGTAAATCAAGCCATACAGCAGTTGAGTAAGCATTTTGGTATTTCTTTAAAAAATCATTGTGCATACCATTCGCAATCTGCAGGGCTAGTTGAAAGGCCTAATGGTATACTAAAAAAACAAATTTAGAAAATGAATAGCTGAGACAGGAAAAACTTGGTTGTACTGTTTACCCCTGGCACTGTTGAGCATGAGAACTGTCCCTACAGCAAAAGGATTGACTCCTTTTGAAAAACTATTTGGAAGGGCTTATTATACACCCCAGTGGAAACTTCTCATGTTATCAGACCAGGAAGCTGATTTCACACTAGCTGAATATATGAAAAAGTTGTTGAGTTCTAAACATCTGTTGCAGCCAAATTCTGTTTCAGATAGAAAACAAACTGAAACATCAGAAGTGGCAGTGACGCCAGGAGACTGGGTGTGGATCAAAATCGGCAAGCAAAAAAACTGGGCATCGCCAAGGTGGGAAGGTCCCTACCAGGTGCTTCTTTCGACACCCACTGCAGTCAAGATAGCAGAACGAGCTTCGTGGATACACCTGATGCACTGCAAGCTGGTTAAGAACTTTGAGTTGGACAAAAATCTTACCTCTCCATTAGGGCCCTCAGCACAAAGTCTGGCTACAAAGGGAGATCAGATCAATAGGACCGATCTGTCCCAACCCCAGTGAAGAAACCATCGGTGCTGAAGGTCCTATTAGGGCAGAGAGTAAGAGCACGTGTCCAAAGTAAAGATGACGGAATCCAGTAACATCCAAATACACCTACTTGGAAGAGCCGAAGAAAACAGAAATGCAGAACAACCGTTTCCACAAAAGTATTGCATAACCATCCTGTTGACTGCACTAGTGACAATAATCTTTTTGTTGTGGCCATTCCTTTTCTCAGTCACACAAATTGAACTGAACAAGCGTGCAGAGTGGCACCCGAACTTTAACACTTACCAGGCAATCAAATATGTGTATGCTGAAACCTTCAATGTTTTGAATTGCTGGATTTGCACAGCTTTACCAACAGCATATGGGGGGCTACTGTTAACTTCAGTTCCCCTAGGAGCCAACAAGACTTGGGAAAACCTAATTCATGATACATCAGATGTCACATCACAAGATAAAGTAGCATTACACTTGTCTGTTCGACAGAAGGGAACTGTGTGTTTTTATAAGAATGATACAGTCAAGGTGGGTTGGAGCAATTGCAATGTGACTGTTCCCTATAGATGCTACACTAAACCTGATAACATCAGATCCTATTGCAACACGAGCTATGATACATTTGTTGAACTGATGCATAGGACAATTGAAGAAGTAAAACATAATGCTGACCTCTATAAGCAACTGTCCATAAACGACAAAAAAATGTTTCATGCAGAGTCAGGGTATAGTAAAGTTACTACTAAAGTAGAAGATTGTAACTTTATATGCAGTAGAAAAGCATATAAATGGCTACCTGAGAATTGGTCCGGCAGTTGTTTTTTAGGGTACCTGGTTCCGGCCATACGACACACAGCAGTTTTACCTCAAGGAAAAATTCGGAATGTTCGAGAAATCAAGAAGCCTGTCAGTCTAGTGGGGCAAATCAATGCGCGCTGGAAAAACCATCATGCTGTGAGCTTAGGGAGCAATGGACTGTCACATATGGACTTGAGTGATACTGTTATATCGTGGGTAGGTGTACTGCCAGCATATGGAGCAACTAAATCATTCTGGGAACTGAGAAAATTGTCTAAGCTTCTCAAAATAATGAGTAATGCAACCTTTTCTGCCCTAGAATTGGTGACTGATGAACTGACTGCCATGAGAACAGTGGTGCTTCAAAATCGCATGGCTCTTGACTTCACCCTAGTGGTGAGAGGAGGTATGTGAGCTTTAATCCAGGAGGAGTGCTGTTCGTATATTCCTGACCACAAACACGAGATTGACAACCATCTTGAGGTGATTCAGCAGGTGTCAGACATGACCAAACCAGGACCAAATCCATTGATGGACTTTTTCCAGAACTTGTTTGGGGGTTGGGGCAGCATCCTGATGAACATTCTGATTGCCATCTGTGTAGGAATAATCCTACTGGTGGTATGTGTGTGCTGCTGCATCCCCTGCATAAAAAGACTGATTAAAAATTTTGTAGACATTTCAGTTTCAGAAACCATATATCAAGATGCTGAACTTGAAGAATTGCCAAAAAACTGAAAATGCTTTCATGAGCTTAAACTGAATGACTCTCTTAACTGCAACTCCTGAGCAGGAAGAGGTTAGGGGAAGAAAAAACTGTTTATGCTTATCTTGAGTAGAATAAAAGTATTAAAAGGGGGGAAATGCTAGAAAAATATATAATAGTAATATGCATGCTTAGTGCATTTGAGGTTTAAAAGGGTTAATACATTTATTCTGTTCACACTGCATGAATCTGCACAGCTATTAGAAACTTAACAAGAGACATTTAATTTCTGCTAATGTCATGAAAATAACAAGAGGCATTTCATTTCTGCTAATGTCATGAAACTTAACAAAGAGATATTTCATTTCTGCTTATGCCATGAGAAAATATGCAGCTGCTAGAAGCTTTGATAAAGAAAACAATAGATGCTTGAAAGTATAAACCATAGTCAACATTACTTGCACCAAAGCTAGAAATGTACCTTGAATCTAGACAAAATGTAACACATGTATTAGAACTGTACAATTGAAGAATTGAAAAGTTAAGGTGGGCTAAAATAAGCCCAAGGCCAGGTTGTTTTTCTCAAAATGTTTTTGCAAGATAGCAAATAATCTGACCATGTCAGCAATAAGTCTGGTAACATTTTCTGTGAAACATACAGAAAGCTGTGAACAACTACGTCAGCAATAGAATAGTAACATTTTCTGTGTGACATGAAGAGAACTGTATAAGAATAACATACTGATCACCAAAGAGCCAGACAAATCCTGTACCTACATGCTTTGTCTCCTTGCTGCAAGTAATAAAGGGTGCCTTGCTTGAACCTAACGTGCATTGGTCTTTGAAAATTTTTCCTTTTACACCGGTAAACAAAAGTCAATAAATAAAAGTAAATCTTCAATTAGTATTGGTGATTTGACTTAATACAAACTCAAAACTATGTCGACTGCTGGCTTGTTTTCCTATAAATTCATAGAAATTTACAGCTTCAAGAATTTTTTTTCACACAGCTGCTTGCAAGCGGGACTATCTTCCTTAAAGGCATCTATGCCCTAAAAAAAAGAAAAAAAAAAAGAGAGAGAGACTTAACAGTTTTTTTTCCCACTATTGTATTTCTGTCCTGGTCCTCGGTGCATACCATGCTGTGGCTGCATGAAATCTCATGATACTTTCATACGTCATTGGTCTTGTAAAAGTATTTTCATAAGGAAAACAAAGAGCATGCCACTGATCGTTTCTTTTTATACTCACAAAGGTCATAACACTTTTTAGGCTCAAAATTCACAACTCTGTGGAGTCATATAAAGTTGCCTTATTTCCCTTTCCTAGGGCCTTTCATAGTCTGAAGGGGAATAAACATGATAACCACTGACTGCAGCTTCAGCAAATAATTGAGCTTTTCAAGGCATGAGCTGAAACATACTGGCCAACTCCGAGAATGAAGACTACCTGAAAGTCATAAAATATCACTTGTAAAAAAGGCCGGTTATCTCAGTTATATCTTTATCCTTTTTCAAGAGCTTTTCATAGATGTTACAATAGTCACTGCAAAAAAAAAAAAAACACAATAAAATTCAGTGATTTTTATTTATTTATTTAAAGATTCTGTGATATTTTGCATTAGGACTCACCATATGCTGGGTGTTTCTAGCAACATTGTCTTGCCCCTTTGTCCTGCCCTGTTGTTAGATGCACAACTGTGATCTTGTGCTTTAAGAGATGAGAAATTAAAAAAAAAACAGATGACATAATGTTCATCAGGGGATTCCACCCCTCATCCCCCCAACAGTAGAACCTCAATTAATCATGTACAGCAAGGGGGTAGTAGCCCCCTTGCTTGATGTCAATTATGCCTGCCACTGTGTGTCACTATTGAGTACACAGCTGTCAGGTAATTATATTCGGCCACTGCCTGCACAACTAATAGAAGGTGAATCCCAATGTAAAGTCTGACATACACTCTCAGATTTGACGATATTTCTCACTTATTCCATTTTATGTGAATGGGGCTGTGATTTGACAACACAGAGAACAGCATTGTAATCTCAGCAGCTCTACTCTCACAGTGCATCTCTGATTAAATTGTAATTGTTTATTCTAAACATTTTGGTTTAAGCACTTGGGATTCAAACCAGTTGTTTTACATTAAGAAGGTTTGTGGACTGCATTGTTGTGGCAGGACAGGTAGCTTACATCCTTCTAAGTTGGGAATTGATGATTGAAGGCTGTGTCTGCTATTCTAAAAGTGCATTAGTTCTGGTTTAAGCACTTGGGCTTCAGGTCAGTTATTTTACATTAAGAAGGTTTGTAGTCTGCACTCTTGTGGGAGGAGAGGCTAGATTTTGCCCTTCTGAGCTGAGAATTTCTGGTTAAAGGCTTATTGTGCCTGCTTATTTAATCTGTTTCTTTCTGAAATTTGTGCGCCTTGTTTGCTGTAGCCCAGAAGTTAGTAGTTTATTGGCCATTTTGGGCTAATTTCTATCTCTTTCATTTCCTTGCTATAAAAACTGCATTTGTGTGGTTTTGCGCACCGGGCAGTGCTGGTTAGCTAGGGCTAAACTATTCCCGGCTCCACGAAGTCTGCTCTTCAATTTTTCCCTTGGAACTAGACAAATTTTCAACTTAGCAACTCAAACCATTCATTTCACAGCCCAGCTGGTTCACAGATAGAACCCACACAGTGAAGAGTTGCAGGCTCTAGGTCTGACTCTAAACCAGTTACAAGTGGCGTCCCCCAGGGCTCAGTCCCGGGACCCCCCCTGTTTGGTATATACTTCTCAGAGGTACAGGCAAGCACAGGAGGACTATGGCTGACCAAGTTCGCAGACGACTGCAAACTGGGGGCCATAATTGACTCTCCAGCTGATACAGACATCCTCCAGAAGGGTCTCACTGAGACGGATACCTGGTGTCAAAATCATGGCCTCAAGCTAAATGCCAAAAAGTTCATAGTTATCCCCTTTGGAAAAAAACAAAGTACCCACGAACTACCACATACGTGGTAGTCCCCTAAATACAGAAAATGTATTGAAGGATCTGGGGACCCAAGTAGATAGTAATCTCTCCTTTGATAATCATATTGCCAAGGTGGTTAGAAAATCCTTCTATGTGGCCCACCTAATCACAAAAGGGTTCACATCTAGAACAAAAGAGGTTATTGTGCCCCTCTACTCATTACTCATCAGACCCATCATAGAGTACAATGCCCCATTTGGGATGTACCTTACAAGACACCTGCAACAGCTGGAAAGACCACAGAAGTACCTCACCAAGAGGATTACTGGCCTCAAACATATGCCCTATGCAGCCCGACTTAAGAAACTCTAGCTGTACTCGGTTGCATACTACTTACTCAGAGGTGATCTCTGCCTGACATACAAGGCCATGTCCAACCCAGAATTGATGGACATGCTCCACCTAAAAAAAAACAAATCCCCAAGAGCCACATGCTCTAGGGATCTAAACCTCACCACAATGATAAATAAGACGTGCTGGAGGGATAGATTCCTGTCCCAGAGACTCCCCATGCTTTGGAACAGGATTCCAATCTACATTAGGCAGAGCCCCTCACTAACACTCTTCAAGAGAAACCTTGACGAGTGGATGGGAAACAAAAAATTTACCCCAGGGATCACTGCAGTGTCTCTGCTGGACAGAGGCACAGGGAACTAATGGCTCTGCTGGACCGAGGCACAGCAAACTAATCTAAGGAGGCGGCGAAAGCCAACACATTCTGGCTAGGCTTATAGATGCCCTCGGGCAGATAGCCTAATACTTACCTATGAACCTATGCATTATGAGAAAAAAATAGCTTTCCAAGAAAACAATGTTATGTCAGCATCTGTGCTCCCATGATGGCATTCATGGTTAGGGAAACATTAAAATTAGTCACAAGTAGTTGCGTTACTGGCAGGTTTAGATTGTTATAAAACTTCACGGTAAGATATAAATGCATATTTCTTTAGTTTTTGCCTGTAGTGGCCTTTTAATTTCTCCTTTTAAGAACTAGTGGATTAACAGAGGCATCAGACCCTATTATAAATGGTATTAGACAACAGTTTACATAGACTGTTGATTAGAGGCATGCAATCAGCTCATGGGCCATAGTCACAAAGTGCAAAGGTGTATGGTAATGGTTGAAAAATGAGAATGTACAGACTAATCTCATCAGATAAAAACAGTTGTCTGTGGTCAAAATAATAAAAACCTGACTACAAACCAGCTGGCCAAAGTCTGACTAGCAGCTTGGGCATTTTTTTTTTCTCAACATTTTTTTTTATTTTTCAAATACATTTGAATGAATTCCATAGTATTTATAGATAACATCTTAAATAACTATGTACACTATTTACATTAGCCTGACATTATAACATATCTTAATGTACACAGTTACTTTATAAGTATGTCCAATCCATTATCAGAGTGTCTGATCAATTATTGTATAGTGTCAATCAACAATAAGACTTTTCCCCAAGGGTTGTTGATAAATGGCTTTGGATAAATTCTTAGTTCTTTAATTTTAATTTCCAATAATGCTGTGGTCTTCAGTAGGCTGTAGAAGTCTTCCAAAGTTGGTATTGTGTTTGTATTCCATCTTCTTGTTATACATTTCCTTGAAATTGCAAGTATAGTCCATACTAGATACATCTGACCTATTCAAATGAGGACCTTCATTCAAATTTAATAATACAAGAGCTTTAGTTAAATAAAATGATTCATTAAATAAAGCTTGTAGAAAGTTATTAATACCATTCCAAAATGTCTTAATTTTAACACAATCAAAGAAAATGTGGTTCCAATCTGCACTGTGTACTTGCTCACATCTCCAACATATTCCTTTTATGGAAGAATTAATTTTACTGATTCTGTCTGGGGTTAAGAATGCTCTGTGCTAGCATTTCCAATTAAAAAGCTTTCCAGTATTGTGTAAAGGTTGTATATTTTATCGATAATAAGATATTTGTTTTAATACCTTCAGTTAACTGTATTGAGTGTCCTTTTGTTATACATATCCAATATGAGGTTTTGAGTATTGTTTTATAGTTTATCAATATTTTGTAAAATTTTGAAATACTGTTTCCCATCTCAAAGTCATTATATATGATTTCATATATGTATTTCGTAAATTTAGGTATTTCTTCAAATGAAGAATCGTTAATTATTCTACTTAAATCTTGCGAATATAACAGAATACTCTGTAAAACTAGCCAGTTCTGTTGTGGAATATTGTATGTTGTTTTTATTACTTGCATATCTAAAACTTTTAGTTCTTTGATACATTGGAGCTAACAAACAAATCCTTTCTTTTCCCAGGAATTAATAATTTCTCTATATATATTTTATATGGAAAGTTCTTTGTGACTATAAATGGTGTTAAAAGATCAAACCAGATTTTTAAATCTATATTTGCATTAATAATTTTCCTAAATGAGTCGATGTAATAATCATAGAAGTTTTAGTGGGTTTAGTTATGTTATATTGCATACTAATACATAATATGTGCCATGGCAAATTGTTTTTATCTGTTATTTGAAATTTGTTTTGTAAATCAAATTCATTTAGTGACATTATGGTTAGTGATTCTTTCTAATTTGCAGAGTAATTTGGACTTATCCAAATTTGAGATTGTTTTAGATATTTTTATTTATTTATTTATTTAACATTTGTTGACTGGGAAAGTCTGACTAGGTTCCACAGAGCCTGTTTTCAGCAGAGGCCCAGGGAGAAATGCTCCAGATGCATGTCTTTGGGATGTGGGAGGAAACCGAAGTACCCGGAGGAAACCCACGCGAACACAGGGAGAACATGCAAACTCCACACAGAAGGCACCCCAGCCGAGAATCGAACCGGAGAACCTCTTGCTGTGAGGCGACAACGTTAACCGCTGCACCACTGCGCCGCCGCTGCATATTGATGCTTTTATATATGTTTCTATATCAGGAAAGTTTAATCCTTCCTGTTTCCATGGTCTGATATGATGTATTAAAGCTATTCTGTTTCTTTTGGGAAACCATAAAAATTTTATTAGGCATGAATTTATTTATTTAAGTATATTCCTTTCTGGTAACAGTTGCATTGCCAAGGCTATATATAGGATCTTGGGCAGTAAAACCATTTTTATTAACAAGTCTATCTTCAAATGTTGTTCCATTTTTCCACAGAGAGTTTAATTGTATTGATGATATTATTGTAGTTTTTTGAGACTAATTCATTATCATCCTTGCATAACTCAATTCCTAGATATTTTAAAGTAGATTCTTGTTTCCCTATGATGTGACCCCCCCCCTTAGTCTGCAGTTTTTTTTAAATTTAAAAATAAACATTTTGATTTTGATTTTATTGAAATGGAGTCCTGAAGTCATGTGAAATTTGTCAATTAACATATCTAATTCTTCAATGTCTCTTTTGTATTGGATAATGTTAGTAATATGTCATCAGCAAATAGCATTGCTTTAGAATTGTATTGTTCATAAATATCTATTCCTTTGATTTTTATATTGTTATGAATTGAATCTGCCAACATTTCAATAGCCAGAGCAAATAGAATCAGTGACATGGGACATCCTTGTTTAATGCCTTTTGTTTATTTAGGAAGTAAATATTGTGGGAAGAAATATCCAGGGAATTGTTATGGCTAGGCTTGTATAGGCTCTAGGGCCAATAGCCTAGTACCAACCTATGAACCTATGTATAGATTCAGAAATAAAAGGACATAACTTGACATATGCTAAATTATTGGTTACCTATCAAAACATCTACTCTTCATAACATCTAAACTCAAAACATCAAGACCATAACATCTAAACTTCAAAACATCTAAAACTCATAACACAGAATCTCAAAACATTGAAAACTACAAACAACTATAAATAACACCCCACAGAGTTTTTACTATGTTTATGCAGGGGGCAAGCCCCCCTGCACCCCACATGTGGGGGCTCCACCCCCGACACCCCCCTAAATTAAATATACCAACTCCAAGGTCGCACTACAGTGGAGGAAAAAGTTAATTTCCTAACCCCACTGTAGTGCGACTTTGGAGTTGGTATATTTAATTTATGAGGGGGTGTGGGGGTTCGATTCGATGTTATGAGTTTTAGATGTTTTGAAGTTTAGATGTTATGGTCTTGATGTTTTGAGTTTAGATGCTATGAAGAGTAGATGTTTTGATAGGTAACCAAATTATTTGTATATATATATATATATATATATATATATATATATATATATATATATAGGAGATGAACAAAGGATGCAGGAAATTCAAATAGCATTAGGAGTTTGAATAAATAGTCCCAGTTTAGGGAATCAAAGGCTTTCTCAATATCTAATCCAATTATGAGTGTTTCTTTATTTTCTTTATTAACATAATCTATAAAAGAAATTATCCTTTTAATATTGTCATGTGTGTGTCTATGATGTATAAATCCAGTTTGATCATTATTTATTGTTTTGGATAGTGGTATTTTCATTCTGTTAATTAATAGTGTCATAAATATCTTATAGTCATTATTTAATAACGCTATAGGTCTATATGAGGTATAGAGGTTTGGGGATTTGTTTTCCTTTAGGATTGGTGTGATTAAGGAATATCTCCAAGAGGGTGGTATTAAAGCTTGTGACTGAATTTCTAATATAGTTTTATGGAAGAGGGATAGGAAAAAGTTTATATATTTCCATAATTATGCCATCTATACCTGGAACTTTATTATTTTTCCCTCTTTTATTGTATCTGTAATTTCTTTGTAGGATATGGGTGCTTGCAAATCTAGTTTTAATTTTTCTGGTATTTTTCATTTAGATTTAATTGATCAATACGTATATTTTCTTTTTGGAAATGTTCCATATAGTGATTTCTATAGGCATCAAGAATGACACCTGCATCCAAGACATTTTTTCCCTTTCTTTTCATGGAAGATACTTTTAATGTTACTAGCTTTTGATTGTATTTTTATTCTTGTGGATAAATTACATAGATATTTGGGAGAAGTGGCCAGGGTATTAATTTTTAGCTTTTCTAAAGCTAAACCAGTTTTATGTGTTAGAATTTCATTGTATTTATTGTTTAATACTTCTACTTTCTTTTTCATCTCCAAATGATTTTGATTTTTTTCAGCTTTTACTGATAAAAGTTTGGATTGTAGATCTAATAATTCAGAATCCCATCCTCTGATTTTTATTTTATACCAAGTTAGGGTTTTACCATATATGTAAGCTTTTAATGAGTTCCATATCATTATTTTATTGATCTCTGTGGTGTAATTAACATCTAAGAAGAACTGCAATTCAGATAATAAACAGGGTTTGAACTCTTTAATTTTAGTTATATATGCTGGAATTCTGGAGTTAAAGATTAATGGTTTGTACCCATTTTGAAGTTTTAGTATCAATGAATTGTGGCCTGAAAAGGGGCAGGGAATGATTGAGAAATTAATGATTTTAGAGTGTAAGTCATGGGCAGCAAATATTTTATCTATTCTAGTTTGGGTACCAAATCTGTGATCTTGATGGGAAAACAACAAAGATTTATCTTCTTATTTATTTATTTATTTATTTCGATTTGTTGACCGGGAGTGTCCGACTGGGTCTAGGTCCATTTTCAGTTGAGGCCCGGGGAGAAGCACGCCACAGGTAAAATAAACAGACAGTAGTTACATTGGATTACATAGCAATTAACAATTTGATTAACATAGCAATTAATTACAAACATATTTACAGATGAAGTACATCAGTAGACAACTAGAATCTTTATCTGCGAAGTACATAATAGACATTAACAAATGTTACAATAAGAAGGTCCTGCTGTATAATAAGTACTAGGCTTATGAGCATCTGAGCTTGCTATAATCAAGGTAGTTAGTGGGGTGGAAAGAAAGGTAGTGGTTGGATGGGATGGGTGATATTAGAGTGGGAGTTGCAAGGGCATAGCCAGCATGTTTTTATGTGCGCTTTTAGCAAAGTTTTGAAGTGGGTGCATGATGGTATGGAGGTAATTGTGGGTAGGAGGGAGTTTCATAATTTGGCTATGGTGCAAGAGAATAGTACTTCACCAGCAGAGTTATTGGCTTTAATGATCTTCAAGTGATCTTTGTTACTGGATCTTAGTGGTCTGGTGGTGCGATAGTGTTGGAGTAGATACTGGAGGGATGGGACATTTAGTGGATGGTTTACTAGTTTGTGGGCAAGTGAGAGTTGATACCATTGAAGGAGGTGAGGGAGTTCAAGCCAGTCCAGTTCAGCAAGTGAGAGACAGTGGTGACTATGGTAGGATGCTCCTGTGGCGAATTCGGTGATTTTGTTGTAGCAGGTTTCTAGCTTGTTTAGATTTGAAAGTGTCTACAAGATGAAATGATTCTACCCACTTGTTTAAAGCATTTGATACAGCAGATGTATGCAGTGGTCTTTTATTTATAATTTCAGAAATATCAAATATACAATTAAAATCTACTCCTAATATTAAGTTGCCTTTATAATTATTGGAAATGAAATAGAAGTGTTTTTTAACTGTTCCTGTTCCAATGCCTGGGGACAAGTATAGATTGGCTAGGGTTCATATTCTGTTATTATATTTAACAATTATTAATGCCATAAGGCCTTCTTTATCTTAAAACTGTTGCCCCTTTTATCTTTGTCTTATAAGTGGATTGCAGGAATATCATGATTCCATTTGTAATTGTCATTTGTTATGAAATGAGTTTCTTGAAGGAAGACAATTTGTGCTTTGTTCAGTTTTAAATATTTTAGTAGATTTGATCTCCTGTTAGGATTGCTTAAACCATTGGTATTTAAAGATAATAAAGTTAAATCCATCTTAGGTTATTTAGACTATGTATTTTTTGTTTTATTGTAACTATTAAACATTTTGCTCTGATAACTATAAAATATATGTTTAAGGTTTTAAAGGAAATTATCAGTTTTATACTTTGTTTACCAATAAAGTAATGCTTTGATCAGGCATACTAAAAATGTTTTTGTGAAATAACAAATTTAAATTAATAAATGTTAACAAAACTAAGATCCGCACTAGCCATGGAATGAAAATCATTCCTAAGCTGATGGATAAACCTAAGTCCATCAGATTATCACTCATACCTTGACAATCCAGAACATCTGAGCTCCACAAATTGAATTATCATATGTAGAATATTTGTAATAGGAATAAGCAATATTTATATTATTTTGAACAGATATAGTACTACTGTAGATTAGACAGAATTCTAATACAATATAAATGTCTACTTATTGTATAAGCAATTAATATTTACATGTAAGATAGATGACAAGCAATTAAATCATAGTAAAGTAGGATGTAGCATATATAAAACCTCATCAAAAGATTATAGCACACAGTTATTTAACATATTCACCCTTACTGATGAAGTATTTCAAAACTTATTATTTAATATAAATAGATGGTAATAATATTTATACCTAATGCTTATAATACAATGTATTTTACTAGAGTTATATTTCATTGTTTGCCAGCATTTAAGTAATCACTTTGTTTGTTGCTAACTTAAAGCATTGTTTGTGTTATGTGAACATTGATGAAAGTTAGTGCGTTTTAATTATCAGTGCATCCCTCTTCCCCCCCATTTCCTATACATAAGGATTTTCATATCTGTAATTTCTTATTATAAAATTAGTGAAATTATATGTTAAAAACAACAAATTCACTTATTGTGATTAATGATTACAAGTTCCCTTTCCATATTCACAAATTGCCATTTAATGGCATATACTGAAAGTTTTTAGATTTAAATGGCAACATTCTATTTTGTATAATCAGCAAAGGTTAAACTGAGTGATTATTGTGAATTTAATAATATTTGTTTAGAATGTGATTGTTACATTCTGTGACATTCCTAGTTCAGGCTTCTATTGTTTCTCTCGAACAACTTTGTTGGTTTGATGTCATGTATAAAACATTAGTTACCGTGATAACAGCTTAAGTATTATGTATGGTCAAGATGGGTTATAAAACCACAATTCAAGTTAAAGCAATTACATGACTTGTTATGCACATTTACTTATATGAGAAGATCATCATGCTTCTCCTTGATATTCAGTATAGTGTATGTCATTTATGACAGGTTAAAACAGTAGTGTTATTATACATAAGCCCATGTTATTATACTGAGTGTCTATTGCCAATTTAATACTATTTGCTCAGACTATGATTGTTACATTCTGTGACATTTCAAGTTCAGGCTTCTATTGTTTCTCTTGAACAACTTTGTCAGTTTGATGTCATGTATAAAACATTAGTTACCTTGGTAACCGCTTAAGTATTATATATGGTCAAGATGGGTTACAAAAACTACAATTCAAATTAAAGCAATTACATGACTTGTTATGCATATTTACTTCTATAAGAAAATCATCATGCTTCCCCTTGATGTTTAATGTAGTGTATGACAAGTTAAGACAGTAGTGTTATTATACATAAGCCCATGTTATTAAATCCTGTCTTTAATGTCTAAATTCAGCAGACTGCTTCATCTTATATGATGATTATATATTTTATGTCAAGATTTACTAAAATCATACATTGCATAACTATTGTGTGTGTGTGTTTTTTTGTCTGTTGCTTAGTTATTTAAGATACTATAAGCTGTAATGCTTATTCTTATTATTAGCTCCTCCCAAGCATGTTTACACAGTCCATAGACTTTAAATAATGAGGCTCTTCTAGTTTCTTATTTGTTATAAGTATATTTACATCCTTACATACACATATATCAGTACTTCAAGCACGGGCAACAATGCCCATCCAGTTTTGCAGAATACCATTCACTAGTTCATGTGGTGTGTTTCCAGGCTGTTTTTAAAATATCCAAACCAATATTTATCCTGTTCCATTTTAACAGCCTGTTCTATGCAGTGGCCACACTGCCAGTTAACCACTCAACACACCTTCCATTCTCACAGATATTTCCATGAAGGAAATCTGATGACTCTCTAGCACTTTCCGGCAATGCCAAACATGCCTAAAATCAACTATCCTCATATGCCTAACACGTCTGAGCAAGCTCACCTCCCAGACCACTGCAAAGGGTACTGCACAAGACCAAGTGCTCTTAGTCTTTCACAATAACTCAGACTTCCACTCTTATATAAGTCCTTAATGTGTTTGGACCAAAATATGTTTTAAATATAAAATTGTGCATATTATTTATTTATTTATTTGTTTATTTATTCATCAAGAATCAACTTTATGAGCTAAATAAAGTGTTGGGAGACCATCAGTATGTGTACATGTGGTTTAAAGCAGCCCTTTTATTTTATATATATATATATATATATATATATATATTTTTTTTTTTTTTTTTAAAGTACATGTTGCTGGACGTCAAACAGTTCAGTTCCAAGCTGTAAATGTACAGAATGAATCCAAGAAATTAATACAGTCCAGTAAGCCATAAAAACACAGGTTTAATCGAAGAAATGTAATACAATCCAGTAAGCATATAAGCACTTTCATTTTAAACCCTTTAAAACTTCATCAGATGCAAAATGTAACAGTTTGAAAACCATTTAAATAAACTCGAGTCATGTGACCTTTTTAAAATTTTAAAGTAACATTCCCCTTATTTTTACATGTCCCTAAAAATACTGATCATTAATTCATCCACTAATTCATGTTTGTTATACTATTTTTTAAAAATCAATTCATTTAATTACATACACAATAAGCAGTGAAAAAAGAAATAGTTCTCACCAATAACTACATATACTTTGAGGAAGAAATTTACAAACAAAAAGAAGGAATGGTCGTGGGCTCCCCAGTGGATTCCTTTTTGGCAAATGTAGTTATGTTGGAATGGGAACGGAGGTTTGTGCATAACAATGTTCATGCAGACAATATTAAATTTTATTTGCGCTATTTGGATGACATTTTCCTCATATGGAGAAATGATTGATGAGACTACACTTAAAAACTTTCTGCAGTATATAAATGAAAGCACAGAGTTCCTTAAGTTTACATGTCAATACAATAAACATGAGATGCTATTTCTGGAAGTTTTGCTCAGGAAAAAAAATCATGATTTGGGGGCATATGTGGCCAGTATATATGGAAAACCTACTTACTCCAGCATGTTACTCCACTTTGCTAGTTGCCACCCCTTTAAACAGAAAAGGGCAGTGGCAAAGGGCCAACTGGTTAGAACGGCCAGAATGAACACTCTTGATGTAGATTATTATAAGGAGGTGGCCACCCTAATAGGGATGTTAACCAGAAGAGGTTACCCATCAGGGTTACTAAATGAGCTAACATTAGACGTTATCTCTAAAAGAAAAAAATGGCTTTTATCAGCCAATTTTGATAAAGAACTCACAAAATGAGGCAATTACCAGTAATAATAGAAATTATGGTAATAATAAAAATACAACAATGCCTTTATTACTACTTTTAATGACGCTAGTGGTAATATAAAGTGGATTTTGAACAAGAAATTGGAAGGTGCTACATAAACACCCAAATATAATTAATGACATTGGGGAAACACCTACTATTATTTATAGATGAGGTAGTAATATAAAAAAAAAAACATGGTTAAAGCAAAAAGAAAAGTGACAAGATCATTAAATAACAGGATGACAAAATGTGGGAGATGCAATTATTGCAAATATATACATGAGGGCACTCATATTATTTTAAAGGGAAGGAAATTGAAAATAAAGGGTAAATACAACTGTGGCACCATAGGTATAATTTACATCGCAAAATATCAGGGATGTGAAGGGTTTTATGTGGGGAAAAAACAGAGTGGAAGCTCCATAATTGTATTTATGAACATTTATACAAAATTTAAAAAGAAAGAACCACCAATGCACTGTTTAAACACCTAAATGAATACCCCAACCACTCTTTTGAATTCAGTATATTAGAAAGAGTGGATAAAGAAAAGCGTCCTTGGACAGTAATCCTGGAGCAACATGAACTGAAATGGCAATTGCAACTAGAAGCACACAGACACCAATGACTGAACGATCATGTCAGTATTGCCCCTATCTTAAAATTAAAAGCATGGGAGAGATGAATTAATAAATTAATAAAATAAAATTTTTTAATGTTATTTTTTATTTTTATTTTTCACTGCTTGTTGTTTATGTAATTAAATGAATTGATCTTAAAAAAATAGTATAGCAAACATGAATTAGTGTATGACTATGTTTGCAGGGAATCTCTGTGCTTGTGCACTAGTGGTGGTATACACGAAACTATACATTTTGTTACCCATCTATACAGCCAAGTTATGTTTGAATATGGACAGGAATGAGCTTTGTTTTATGTGGATAGTGAGTCTGTTTCAGAGCAGTGGTATCCCCTGGAAGATGCACCTGTTCCTTTTTAATTTATCTTAATCTTTTGGGTTTCTATTACCATGACAGGAATGGACTCCATTCCTAAGTCAAAGTATGATTAAAGTTTATGAAATTAGTATTGTTTCACTCTTTGATATCAGCCAAAAGTGTTCTCCGCAGCACCTGCAATGTGCCCAGTAATGACTCCTGTAATTCGTATGGAGTAATGTGTATTGGTTGCTGTTGTGTCTTTTGGCTTATCCTGGTTAGGGGTCGCCACAATGGAACTCCGGTCCGCTAATGTTTGGTAGTGGATTTTTACGTGCCGAGTTACCAGCCCTGATGCACAACCTTCAACGAAAGCATGCCCATTCACGCATGCCTCCACACAGAAGACGCTCTAGCTGAGAATCGAATGGGACAACGTCTTGCTGTGAGGCAACAATGCTACCACAGCACCACTACCGTGTATTGGTAGTATATCTAAATATGATTGTAGACTCCTTTTTTATAAGACCCATTGCTCCTACTACTATTGGAACTATCTAGGTCTCCTTCTTCCACATTGCTTTTGTTTCTGCTTGCGGATCCTGATATTTTATAACTTTGTGTCTGTCTGTACGCAGGACACTGTAGTCACTGAGTGTGGCAATTTCAATGATTAATGCTGCTTTTGTCTTCTTTTCCTGAACTACTATATCTGGTTTTCTAGCATCTATCTTTTGAATTGTTGGTAATGGATGATCCCATGTGACGTAGACTTCATTATTTTCTATGATGCTTCATGGCTCATGTTTCCAGTGCTTTTCAGCCACTTCAAAACCATAATGTTTACACAATATCCAGTGCAACAGTCTCACCACATCATTATACTTTTCAGTATACAGACCTTCTACCATTAGTATGTCACAACCAGCAACGAGGTGTGCGACTGTTTCCAGCTCGGTTTTACAAAACCTACATTTGTCTGTTTTTCCCACATGTTCAATGGACTCTTGAGCTGCCAATATTAACCTTTCATCACTTGGTTTGAATTTACCTCTCCTTAACCATTTCTGCTTTTGTTCCTGATCAACATGAGGCTCTTCCAGAAGACTTCTATATTGCAACTATATGTATGAATTTTCCACATTTCTTGCCTTTTCATCTGGTCCTTCACCTTATATTCTTTCTTTTGATTTTTGGCACATTCATTTGCTGCTTGATTTTTATATAGTTCTGGTTCAATTTCCATTCCTGCTTGACGCCGATAGAAGTCATCTTAGATTTATTCTCCTCATGTTTCAAAACTTTCACTACATTTGGGTCTTGTGAGGTCAGCAGATATGTGTGGAGTCCCACAACTGCATATCTATACATGTAATCAATTTCAAGGAGGCCCATCCCTCCTTTAGAATGGGGAATATATAATCTAGGTATGCACTTATTTTTATAGATCATTTGCTGAGCATGAAGCATCCTTCTTGTTTTAATATCTAATTTATCCAACACGTTTTGGGGCCAATCAATCTCTCCAAAACTGTAAGTCGGGACAGGAAGGGCAAATTGGTTTATAGCTTGGATTTTATTCCTAGATGTCAATGCTGTTTTCAGGATTGATTTTAGTCTTCTGAAGTATTCCTTACTAAGTTTTATATGCACTTGTTCATGTTTTATTGCTGATCCTTCATCAATTCCCAAGTATTTATACACCCCCTCTTGCTTAAGTTCTTTTATATCACATTCCTGTCCCAAACTGATATTTTCCTGGTGCTGCAGTTTTCCTGCTTTAAAGGTTGCTTTTGCACATTTATCAAGACCAAATGACATTCTGATATCATCTGAAAAAGGTTTGACAACCTGCAGCTGTGCTTTCAGTTTCTCATCTGATGAGCTATACAGTTTTAAATCATTGACAAAGAGAAGATAAGAAGTCTTTAGACTTTGTTGTTTTCTAGCAGCCAAATTATAGCTATAGCCTAAGCAGTTAAGTAGACAGCTTAATGGGTTAAGGGCAAGGCAGAAAAGCAACGGTGACAGAGAGTCACCCTGGAATATCCCCCTTTGAATTTATATCCCTGAGATAGTAATTGGTCCTTTATCATGATTTAATTGCAAAGTGGTCTGCCATTGTTTCATGGCCACTGTAACACAGTCAATCAGTATAGGGAATATCTTATACATTTTTAAGCACTCTTTTAACCATGAATGTGGGATACTATCAAATGCTTTTTTGTAGTCAATCCATGACATACTTAGATTCTTCCCCTTTTTACAGTTCTCTACTATGACTTTATTTAACAACAAATTATCCTTTGTTCCATATGACTTTCATATAAAAAACACTGGAATAACCCCCCCCCCCCATCACAGCCACAGCTTCTATACTTGAATTTAAAAAGTCCTTAAAATCACATTTGTTGAACTCAAGGCTCTGCAAATGTGACAGTACAGGCTAATACTAGTTCCTCCCTTCCTACCCTCTCTTTCTCCTTTCATGTGATCATCATTTATGCTTTCTCACCATTTCTCTCCTCAAATGTCTTATATAATCACATCTATCCATGTCTTATCCTTGTTTTTCCCTTTGACAGCTGCTAAATGTAAAAGATACTTTATAGTGAAACTAAGATTGCAAATTGATGATACTTTGATATACTTTTTGTTATATGTTAAATACTGCTAATCATCATTTGTACTTGACTGTGTGAACTAAATGGTAAACTATTATTGTTTATGTAAATGTTATTTGTGGAAATTTTCTCCCCGGGTCTCCACTGAAAAAGGACCTATGTCCAGTCGGACTTTCCCGGTAACCAAACGTAAAATAATAAATAAGAATAATAATTTTATTGTCCTTTTGTTCTACTGCCATACTTGAGTTTTCTTCTAAATGACTACAAACTCTGTCAGCATCAATTCCCATGCATAGTTTATATGTAGTCGGGAGGCAAGTTTATGGTCCATCATTTTTGGGGTAGCTTGCAGGTTCACTCTTAAGTAGGAGCATTGTTTTACCTGTTGTTAGCCAGGTTGGTATCTGTTTGGGATGCGCATATGAATAGTTCTTACAAATGGCTTAGTCTTCGTGCAAAGATGTTAATACTTTTAACCAAAAGTTAGGTATTGCATCTGGGCTGGGGGGTTTCCAATTAGAGGCTTTTCTTAACTTTGTTTCAATCTGTCCGTCTGTTACTTCATCCCATTTCATATCCTGTACCTTTAAACTTCTTATTCTTTCTTTTACTTCTTTTATCCATTTAGCATCTTTGTTGTGTTCCATAGGATCTTCATAACTACTTCTCCAAAATGTATCTATTTCTACCTTTTTTGGCATTTTTTTCAATTCCTTTTATTTTTCACTTCTCTGTAAAACTTTTTTTTGGGTCATCAATAAATTGCTTATTTTGTACTTTTCCTTTATATTTATCTGTGTATCTTCTAATTTTTTCCACCTGTGCTGAAATTTAACTTTGTTATTTGTGATAGTGCATGATAGATCCTGGTCTGTTTCAATATTGTACATTGCTTTTATCACATCTATTTTTCTTAGTATTTTTGTTGATCTATTCCTTCTTCTATAGTCTTCTAACAGTAACATTTCTTGTCTTAATTGCTTTATAGTTTTCTCTGTTCGATACTTCCATGATGGTATTCAATTTCTCCCCTTCCTTTGCCTCACTACCCTGTGTTCTTGTAATAGACTTCTTTATCAGTTATTAGTTTAGCTGCACAGCAATATATCCTGTTTACTTCTATTATATCGCATGGATCTCTGTGGACAGTTCTAATTACTGTGTTCATTTGTTTTATCAGACTTCCAGACTGTGTTCATTTGTTTTATTGACCTTCTGCAGTCTATTTCTTTCATTGATCTTAACATATCTATGTCCATTAAATCAAGCAACTCTTCCCTTAGTTCATTTTCTTCCAAACTGAGGGCACATCCTTTGTTTTCCACTTCCTGTGAGCAGTCTATAGAAAGTTCTATACCATCTTCCTGTGGCACCTTCTCCCCAATTTCATCCTGTGTCATCTGTTGCTCTGTCATAAGGGAACTCACTGGCCTATCACTCCTCAACATTGGCTGCATCAGAGTTTCCACAGTTTCAAGTGAACATTTATACTGGTTTCCTGTGGAAGGCTCCAAAATATCTTGATATGGCACCTGACCAATTGCTTCCTGTTCCACTGGTTTCCCCTTAATTTGGATATCCATTGCTCTATCCTGTTGTGGTGCTTTCTGCATTAGATTTCTTACACTAAAGCCTTCACTTTGCAGGTGCTACATAACCTGAATTTCTATTTCTTTAACTTCTCCATTACTAATCTCTTTTTCTATGTTTCCTCTTAGTCTTCTTATTTTCTGTATTGTAAGGTTTTCCATACCTGGATTCCTTTTCAAATATTTTTGGTGCTTCTCTTTTTGTATCGGTTAGTTTTGCTTTCTCCTTTGCATAAATATTACACCATATTAAATCTGTTTTCCTTTCCCATGTCCATATTTCTTTTTCGGATGTCTCCTGATCTTCCTGCTTCTCCTTATTCTGGGGACTCACTCCAGCATGCTGTGATGTAATCTGTGTTAAACCTTCTATATTAAATCCTTCACTTTGCAGGCACTCCATAACTTCAACTTCTATTTCTTTAACTTCTGCTTTACTAATCTTCTTTTCTACATTCCATATTTGTGATATTAATTATTTTATTGTGAAATTTTCCATATCTGGATGTCTTTGCCTGTATTTCTCTTCAAATATCTTTGAGACTGCCTTCTCTATATTAATTAACTTGTCTTTCTCCTTTGCATAAATATTGCACCATATCAAATCTCTTTTTATTTCCCATGTCCATATTTCTTTTTTATACTTTTCAAAAATATCTAGGCTTTGTTGTTTACATTTTCGCACTTCCTCAGATGCTTCTTTTTCCAAACAAATCAAAGTTTTCTTGATCTATATACTATTTTTCAAAAATCTATTGTATTAATGAACACAAATTTTCATTTGAAGCTTCTGACAGTTTTTCCTGTGGAAGTATTTTTCTTACCTCTAATTTATCTCTAAATCTTTTTTATATCCTGTCTGGAAATTCTGGGCTTTTTGCATAATAGTAACAATACATCATTTCTTTCTTATCCCCAGTAGTCCACTCTGTTGTCTTTATGCCTCTTTTTTGGCCTATTAATTTTTGGGATTTTTGTGGACTGCTACTTCCTTCTACAACAGGGGGGGGGTCATCCTCCCCACTGGGCCTGGCCCCATTGTAGGAATGTTACTGTATTTTGAGGATTCTACACTGTCATTTTTTTCCAATCCTGTGCGCCTACCAGGATTGGGCACTTTTTTATCCTGGGTCTTGTGCACCTAGCTATCTTTTTTTTTGTTTTTGACTTACTTCTGTCCATGATATATGTTATATAAATACAATCTATATATCAGTATCGCCTTGGTGAGAGTTTGTGAAAAAAAGGGTCCGCCTCATGAAGGTACTCACCAAGACTTGAGGATGAATTCAATTTCAGCACTACTACTCTCCTTTGCTTGCTGACTTTTCACCCTCCATTAGGCCCCTATATTGGGGCCCTCTATACTATTCTGTTGGTGTTGCAGAAGATGTTTAGGTCCATGGACCAAGTATTTCTGATTCCATTTGACTTGCTGGTGTGCAGTAGGTACATCAGTATTGGGTTGGAGGATGCCTTGTATGCCAAACACAGGTCATGTCATAGCAGTCTGTAAGATTTTGAATTTAGTGATAGTGCTTTGGGGTGGTTTATGCCAGCCTGGGGTAGGTTGATGGTCAACAGGCATGGGGGCAAAAGGTACCTAGAAATAAGCTCACTTGATAAGTTACAGACACAATCAGACGTTGGAATTATCATCTGGGTAGTGCATCAAAACACCTGGACTTACTTGTCTGTTGTAGCATGGTGTTTGTAGAAAAACTGAAACATTTCTTTCACAGTCTTAGCTCTCCTTATTGACAACTAACACAGGTCTTGCACTGATGTCAGTACCAACACAAGTAGCCTCTCTCCAGAAAAAGTCCTTTTGGCTGGCAAGCACCATCTTCATTTTTTTTACAACTGCCCCAAAACAATTATTTCCCCAAAGTGGTAGTAATGTTCTTTATGGAAGGTATGTAGTTTCTGAAGACTTTTAATCAAGCACACTGCTCAGGAGTACAACAGAAACAAAGACAAATATTTAACACTGTCTTTTATATTAAAAGTAAGTGAAATTAGAGAAAAAGATGAAAAAGGAGTCAAGTAAGAAAATTAGACTAGATGAGGTTTTTTCAACACCAGTTTGGTCTCCCAAGCTGCAAGCTCAAAAGTATTTAAAAGAACACTGACCATCTGAAGAGGTTTTATATAGATTCATAAGAGCTTAAAAGGAAAATTTAGTCCATGGACCTAATCTTCATGTCAATACCCATCCTCACAGGACACCTTCTGCCTCCCAGAGAGCAAAACAAGTCAAGCCAAGGATGAATTTAAGGGTTCTCATCCAATGGTATCACTCTGTTTTATATGTAATGGAAGATTATTCCAGAGATGGGTAAAGGTTTAATAATTTACCTATCCCTCCCAGTGCGAGCATCCAAATAGTCATTTGCTTTCCATAGTTGTATTACCTGATCTAACAATCTATGCTACTTTTCAAAGTCGCTTGACTCTATTGCCTGGTTTCATAAAACACTAGTCCCACCTGCCTGTCCGTTTTCTTCTATCCATAAATGTTTTCTGATGCATTTGATACTTCCAGACTATTTTAACCATTGTTGAAATACAGTCTCCAGAGGATAATGAAATTGTTAATTTTTTAAAATAGTTTGTTGACTGGGTTGTTGCAAGGCCTGTTTTAATTGGAAGCCTGGGTAGAAAAGCTCAATTTCATGATTATACTGCAATACAAAGCACAGAAAGCAGATTATACATTAATCAGAATGACAATAAAGGAATGATATGATCAAACATATAATAAGGTGTGACTATTATGTTTTGTTCATATATATCAATTGTTACTATGACAGTTTTTTTAGTAGTAAAGAACACATTAAGTTTATTTTTTTTAATTCAGATTTATAGACATTGCTTCTAATATCACTGGGTAGTTTATTCCAGATTCCACCAACATGAGTACAGAATAATGCATCACCAGAAGTTACAATTTCTTGCTTGTTTTAATAAGTGATCAGAGACAAACTTCAGGCTTCTTAGAGGTTGATACTATTCCATAGTTGGCTGTTAAACTGAAGTGGTGTTAGGATACAAATGAACTGAAACCAAAGCAAAATAACTTAGTCCAGTATGCATTTAATGCAGTCCATTTTACATTGATGGCCTGGCAAGTTTAGTACATTTATTATAAACATCTTCTAGCATTTGTGAGGCAAGTGTAGAGTACCAAACTATAAAACAGGAACTCTAAGATAACAGGAGCCTGGATGAGTGGATGGGGCACCATAAATTCTTACCGGGGAGAAAGCCCACACCCCCCCCCCCGGAACATGGGCAGTCATCACTAAATGCAATCTTGGGTATTGACTAGCGTTTCTATGGTATTACATTGGAATGAAACAGCTAAGTTTAAAATGACCTCCAGGTCAATAGCCTAGTAATCTCCTGTGATCCTATAGCTGTTCCTTGTGGCCTGGCTGTGACTGCTTCAATAGCCATCTGAATACACACAGCTTATACAAGTATACTTTTTTGCACTTAATCTGTTTCAGTGATAGTTAACAAAGCTGTGCTGTATTTATTTATTTGCTTGATATTGCTGCTCACTATCTGGATTCTGTTCAACTGGTTTCATAGTGGGGGTGCTTTACTTTCTGTTGAAGCCAGCCTACACAAGGTGTGAGCACAGCTTTTGTGTTATTTGATAGCCTGAGGCTTTTAAGTTTTCCTTTATACTACTGGTATAAGGAGTTACATGTCTGTGAGACTGCATCAGTATCATAGCTGCTCCTTGTGACCTGGCTGTGACTGATTCAATAGCCATCTGGAAACAAAAAACTTATATAAGTATACTTTTTTGTACATAATCTGTTTCAGTGATAGTTATTTGCTTGATAATTGCTGGTCTCTGTGTCTGCATTTTGTTTTTCTGTTTTAGTAATAGTTAAAACTGTGCTGCATTTATTTATTTGCTTGATATCACTGGTCTCTGTGTCTGCATTTTGGTTTTCCTCCACCCTCCCTCAAAAGTGTTGTATTCTTAAACTTGGTGGCTTTGGAATTGCCCGCCCTTGCTGTAAATTTGATTTTGGACACCCCTTCCAGTCCCATCTCATTTGCTTACTCTACTGAGTACAGTGTGATCATTTGGGAAGGCCAATCCCCTTAGTTTCTTAATCTTGAATTATCTTCTGTTTCTTCCCTCTCCACTAAAAGAAAAAAATACACTTTATTCAACTGTTTTTACTGTAATTGTGTTCTTCCTACTTTATTACCTTATTTTGCCTTACTGCTTGCTCTTAAGTGTTGAAGTGCTTTTATTCTGTTGTACTTATTACTGCTTGTTAGTAGCCTGATTAAATTTGCCTGTTATTCTAAGCCTCTTAGTTTAGGTTTTAGCACTTGGGCTTCAGGCCAGCTATTTTACATTTACATTTAAAAAGGTTTTTGTGGTCTGCACTCTTGTGGACAAACCTTTATCAAAACCCTCTCTCCATAGGTCCATCCAAGTTTCAGAACACTATGTCTGGACAATTACCATCAGTTTCTCCTGCTAGGTTGGTCAACATGGGCATTTTGAGATAGTGTAGCAACTGTCTCACGTTCACTGACAACCCTCTTCTCCTAGCAAGAAATGCATCTAAATCAGTAATCTGGAATCCATGCTCTTTCACTTCATAGTCAGTACTCCTGACAAACATTTATTTGAGTTTGCCAGTTTGAGGAGATTTCCAGTACAAACACCACACCATCCACATCACATAGTCAAACACAACACACACCGACCTATGCATAAATCCTCAATACAAACTTACTTAAACAGCAGAGACCTGCAAAACACACTCCACACGCAACACCAAATACATCACAGACAGCAGACAACACACCAATGTCTCACAAACACAGCCCAAAAGGCATAACAATAAAACAAACATACTAGTCATTGGTGACTCAATTGTGAGACACACCGATGCCCCCTTCATGAGGTTCAACAAGGAGAAGATCACGGTCAGTTGTCTGTCAGCTGCCAGAATCCACCACATCATGCACGCACTTAAGTCACTCCACAACAGGTACAAGTATGACTCTGTCATTGTCCCTGTTGGAGTGAATGCCTTGAGACATACTTCCCTGGACTATATGAAGAGAGACATGATTGAACTCTCAGAGTATGTGTTCCAAGCAGGTATGACCCTAGCCCTAAGCAGCATCCTACCTTCACCAAGAATGATATCACAATACCAACAAAAAAAATAATTGACTTCAAAAAAGTGGCTTAATTTCTGGTGTCATTTCAAGGGAATCCAGTATCTGTCTGCCTGGGATGGCATGGTTGACAGGCCTCGATGCGTTGATAGGGATGGCCTCCACTTGTCACCCCTGGGATTCAGGATTCTGGTCAAGGCTCTTGCCTCCCCCCATTGTGCCTTTTTAGGCGATGTCCCAAAGACAAATCTTCTGACATAAAAGATCGGTCAAAAAGCACATTGAAGGTCATGCTGCTTAACACTAGGAGCCTTAACCTGAAAATGCACTCACTGGAAGCTCTCCTCACACTGGAAGATGCCGACATCTGTGCAGTCACGAAAACTTGGTTCAAGCCTGCGGAGAGCACCCCTGCCTAACCAGGCTATACCTCATTCCACACATTACAACCCCAAAATGAGGTCAGGAAGACTTAGGGTGATGGAGTCTATATTTTCATTAAAGGCAAACACACCTTCAGACTGGTCTGCCAGCATGATGCACTAGAACTACTCCAGGTGCAAATGACAATTTGCAAGGCTCCCATCCAAGTGATGCCAGCTATAGACCCCCCTCCATGACTCAGGATACTCACTCCTCCTACCTGGAACTTCTTGACTCCACCAAGGTACCTCCTAACACCCTGATCCTCAGTGACTTCAACTACCCAGCCATAGACTGGGCGAACTATTTCTTCTCTAATGCACTGACCCAGCAATTCCTTGACTTCATCAATTCTAAAACATTAGACCAGCTTGTCTCATCCCCCACAAGGGGAGATAACATTCTAGACTTGGTTGCCACCAACATGGGCGACCGCTGCTCCACCCCCATAGTAATTTCTTCCCTGTTGAGATCAGACCATCGGTCTGTCTCATTCAAAGTTTCTATCCCATCCCCCCCCCCCAGCCATAATCAGGCTAAAAAAACTTCTCAAATGCTGACTACAACCTTCTAAGGGAGGGTATCAGTAGCTTCACCCCCCCCATCAGAAGATGCAGACAAATATGCTGAACAGTACACCAGTGCAGTATACAAGCATTTGTACAACTGCATGGACTCAGCCATACCTAACAGAACTAAAACCTGCTCCTCAAGGAAACACAAACCTATCTGGTGGACATCGTCTATCAACAGGGTTTACAACAAAAGAAAAAAACTGTTGTCCAAGGGTAAAAAGGCACAAATTCAGAAATGGAAAAACTCCCTCCTTAGCCTCAACAAGCAAATTAGATCACTAGTGAAAACCTCCAAAACCAATTACAAATTAAAACTAGCCTCCAAAACAAAAGGTAACCACAAAGTATTTTTCAGTTACGTCAGGAACCTCCATGGCAAAGCCCAGGGTTGTTCCGAATTAGTTCTTAACGGTACCACTTACACTAATCCTGTTGACTTAGCCAATATGCTAGCAGATAGGTTCAGTGCAAACTTCACTCCTCTGGCCCACCTAAAGGCCCAGTCTACATCCCTGATACTTGTCCCGCACCTCACATCTCCATAGAGCAAGTGTTAAAGGCCCGATCCAAGCAAAGAACACAGCTTCCATGAGACCTGATAGTATCCCAGGCTGTATTCTCCACCATCTCCAGCAAGAACTAGCCTCGCAATTGAGCACCTTATTCGACCATAGCCTAAGTACAGACTTCATGCCAGCAGATTGGAGAACTGCCATTGTCATCCTCTTGCACAAACGTGGTTCCACTACTGACCCTGGAAACTATCTCCCCATTAGCTTGACAAGTCTGATTTGTATGGTCATGGAGCATATTATCATGGACTTCATAAACAAGGACATAGGCAATCTCCAAGCACTTGACCCCACCCAGTTCAGATTAATCAAGGGCAGATCTTGCCTGTTGAACCTGGCTGGCTTTTTTGAGACTGTCACCAAGGCCCTGGATGAGGGGAAAGTCAGTATATACAGCTTACTTTGACTTGGGCAAAGCCTTTGACACAATCCCTGACTCAGGCATCATCAAAAAGTTAACACAACTTGGCGTAAATCCCTATCTCATCAGGTTGGTGACCAACTGGCTCACCAATAGGACCCACAAGGTCAAAGTAGGTGCCTCTGTCTCCAACAGCAGACCTGTCACTAGTGGTGTACCCCAGAGATCTGTCCTGGGACCCCTACTGTCTGGCATCTACTTCTCAGAGGTCCAGGCAAAGACCAAAGGCCTGTGGCTGACCAAGTTTGCAGATGACTGTAATTTGGGTGCTGTCATTGACCACCCATATGATGTTAACATACTACAAGAGGGTCTTACAGCAACAAATGACTGTTGTCAAAGTCATGGCCTTAAGTTAAATGCACAAAAAATCCATTATCATACCATTCAGCAAAAACATGGCCCCTACTGATTACCACATCATCGGCAACCCCTAAGCACATAACCTGTGGTGAGAGACCTGGGTACACAGGTTGACAATAATCTCACATTCGACCATCATGTAGCGGCAGTGGTAAGAAAAGCCTTAGCTGGTTCATCTCATAAGTAAAGGGAATGCATCCAGAAAAAAGAAGGTTGTTACCTCTCTGTACTCCTCCCTCATTAGGCCAATAATTGCGTACAATGCCCCATTTGGTATGTACCTCTCCAAACACCTGCACCAACTGGAAAGGCCACAGAAATACCTCGTATAGAGAATCAATGACCTTCAACACCTGTCCTATGTGGACAGGTTTAAATTACTATCACTCTACTCTGTATCATACAGATTGCTCGGAGGTGATCTGTGTCTTGCCTCCAAAGCAATCTCAGACCCTGCCCTACTAGAAATGCTCCATATCCATAAGTCTAACTCCTCATGCATTACCCGATCAAAAGGCCTAAATCTAATATGCAACATTAACAAAACCTGCTGGAGAGACAGGTTTGTCTCCCAGAGGCTGCCCCATCTCTGGAACAGACTCCCCATACACGCCAAATAAAGTTTGTCACTTCCCCTCTTCAAATGCAACCTTGATAAGTGGATGGAAAACTACAAATTTGTCCCAGGGGTTCTACCTGCGTCTCTCACTGACAGGGGTGACAGGTGCCGATGGAGGTTTCATTTTTGGGAATAAACTCTTGGCTAGGCTTGTAAGGGCCCCAGGGCCATTAGCCTAGTAACCTCCTGTGATCCTAAGTAATTCCTAAACACTGACAAACTTGGTAGTAAGTAATCCCTGACCTGATACATGTTTGGTAGTAAGCAATCCATGAACAGGGCCAGTGCAAAATTGCACCCACATATTTTTCACAATTTCTATAATTTTCACCTTGTTCCCTGCAAAAAATCCACATTTTTATATAATTTATGGCTTTATATTTTTGACTAAAAACATTGAGACTGTTTATTCAAGTAAATCTAACAAAAGATGACACTTAAAATATTACAGTAAATGCTACGGATAGCGAGGGTAAGTAATTTCTGAAATGATTTAGTGCATGCCTGATTACATCATTCAGTCTATGTGTTGTTTAATAACATGAATCTTGAGTTAAAACAGGCAGTCAGAGAACCTTTCAGTGAAAAATAAAATTAAACAATAGGTATAAGAAGAGGTGAAAATGTCCCTGTTCAAACGGATGAAGCATTGAATGCAAAGTTTTAGGTTCATAGGTAGGTACTAGGCTATCTGCCTGAAGGCATTTATAAGCCTAGCCAGAGTGTGTCAGCTTTTGCCACCCCATTGATTAATTAACTGATCCTCTGTCAAGCAGAGCCAATGAAGTGATCATTGGGGTGTATTTTCTGTTACCCATCCACTCGTCAAGGTTTCTCTTGAAGAGTGTTAGTGAGGGGCTCTGCCTGATGTAATTTGGAATTTTGTTCCAAAGCATGGGGAGTCTCTGTGACAGGAATCTATCCCTCCAGCATGTTCTATTTATTGTTGTGGCGTGGTTTAGCTCACTAGAGCGCATGGCTCGCAGTGATTGGATTTCTTTAAGTGGAGCATGTCCATCAATTCTGAGTTGGACATGGCTTTGTAAGTCAGGCAGAGATCACCTCTGAGTAAGCGATATGCCACTGAGTACAGCCGGAATTTTGTCAGTCGGGCTGCATAGGACATATGTCTGAGACCAGTAATCCTGTTGGTGAGGTACTTTTGTGGTCTTTCCAGCTGTTGGAAGTGTCTTGTGAGATACATCCCAAATGGGGCATTGTACTCTATGATGGTTCTAATGAGTGATGAGTAGAGGGACACTATAACCTCTTTATTTCTAGATGTGAACCCTTTAGTAATTAGATGGGCCACATAGAAGGATTTACTAATTACTTTGGCAATATGATTGTCAAAGGAGAGATTACTGTCTACCTAGGTCCCCAGATCTCTTATTACCTCTTCTGTATTAAGGGGCTGCCACCTATGTGGTAATTCGTGGGTGTTTTGTTTTTCCCAAATGGGATGACTATGCATTTTTTGGCATTTAGCTTGAGGCCATGACTTTGACACCAGGTGTCAGTCTCAGTAAGGCCCTTTTGGAGGATGTCCGTGTCAGCCGGAGAGTCAATTATGGCTCCCAGTTTACAGTCATCGGTGAACTTGGTTAGCCATAGTCCTCCTGTGTTTGCCTCTACTTCTGAGAAGTATATGCCAAACAGTAGGGGTCCCAGGACCGAGCCTTGCGGGGCACCACTTGTGAATGGTTTAGAGTCGGACCTTGAGCCTGCTATTCTTACTGTGTGAGTTTTGTCTGTAAGCTTTGTCTGTAAGCCAGATGGCAACCCATCTCGTGACATAGGGGTTTATGTTCAGGCTGGTGAGTTTTTCTGTAATACCTGAGTGGGGAATGGTGTCGAAAGCCTTGGCAAGGTCAAGGTAGGCTGTGTGAACTACCTTTCCCTCGTCTATGGCATTGGTGACTGTCTCGAATAAGTCAACCAGGTTAGGTAGGCGTGATCTGCCCTTAACATAGCCGAACTGCATCAGGTCAAGTGTTTGGAAGTTTCCAATGTCTTTGTTAATGAGTTCCACGATGATGCACTCCATAGCCTTGCAGACCAGGCTAGTCAGGCTTATGGGACGATAGTTACCAGGGTCAGTTGTGGCCCCTCCTTTGTGGAGAGGAATAACCGTTGCTGTGCGCCATTCTATGGGCACGTAGCCTGTGGAGAGGCTGAGGCTGAACAGCGTGTTTAGGTGAGGGGTTAGTTCGTTCTGTAGTTCATGCAAGATGCAGCCTGGGACACCATCTGGTCCCGTTGATGCTGTGTTTTTGGCTTTTGAAAGGGCTGTTTTCACCTGTGCAGCTGTGATTTTTGGGACACTACACTTTTCCGGTATTGTTGTGGGCCCTTTTGGAGGTGAGAGGGGGGTGAAGTTTGCACTGCATCTATCTGCCAGGATGTTGGCAATATCAGTAGGTTCAGTATATTTTGTGCTATTTTGCACTAGTTCAGTGCATATCTGTGAGTTGCCACTTAGATTCTTAATATAGCTAAAGAAGGCTTTGTGGTTATCTTTTTAATCCTTGGCTATTTTTTTTAGAAGTTAGCCTTGGATGATTTCATGAGGGATCTCAGTTTCTTACTGATACTGATCAGGGATGTCTTTAATTCTTGGGATTTGATTTTTTTCTGAACTAGTTTCCTCCTTCTCTTGTATAGCCTGTTTATTGCAGGGGTCCACCAAACTGGTTTCCTTCTCTTAGAGGAGTGAGTCTTGGTTTTGCTAGGGATGGCACGATCCATGCATCCTTGTAGGTGCTCATAGAGTGCATTTGTAAAGGTTTCTGCATCTTGGGCAGTGTTATCCTTTAGTGTGGTGGCTGTGAAACTTAACACTTCTGTCTTAAGTAAGGTGAAGTTTGCTTTAGAAAAGTTTTTTACTGTGGTTTCCTTAGTTGGGGGTGGTCATGGGGTGTGGACATCCAGAGTGATTAGTTTATGGTCTGATCTAACCAGTGACGGGTTGACCTCTGGTGTGGAACACCTGCCGCCTATGTTGGTGATGACCAGGTCCAATATGTTTTCACCTCTGACAGGGCAGTTTACCAGCTGACCCAGGGAGTTTGAGTTGATGAATTCCAGGAAGTGCTGGGCCTGGGAATTTGTACTTGAGTAGTTTTCCCAGTGAATGGTAGGGTAATTGAAATTGCCCAATATCAGGGTATTTGGTAGGACCTTCATGTTTTCCAGTGTCTCCAGCAAGGTGGAGTGGTGGTCCTGGGTCATGGAGGGTGATCTGTATCAGGCCACAATTTGCATTGCAAATTTGCTCGATGTTAGTTGCACATGGATGATCTCAGAGGTATCATGCTGCGCCTCTATTATTTTGTATATCCGAGTTTCTCTGCTGTTGACAGTTCACCCTAAATGTCAGTTTAAATGTATAAGAAGTTTAAATGAGCTTGGTTGTTTAAATGTTGAATATGTTCAAGGTGAGATGAATTCAGTGATTCCATGCATGTTTAGGTGACTTACGAGTGTAAAGAAACACAATAACATTTATTAATGGCCATTTTCATGAAGGTTGTGCCCTTATCTTGGTGCTTTGCATACCTTTCAACCTCTTAGAGCAAGAAATATGGACAAAGCCATAAACAAAATAGGGACAAAGGCCCAAAAATAGGGACAATTTTTTAAAATGTTGCTCTTACAAACTTAGAAAGTTATGAAAAGAATAAATTCAGCGTCAGCTCGAGATCCAGTAGAGACTTTTAATAAAACAGCCGTTACAAGCACAACAAAACACACTATGTTAAGCACTTTTGTCTTAAAACCAAAAAGAAACTAAAAATGCTTAAATACCCCCTTGTAGGTCTCTGCCCACTCAAGTAATGCAGTAGTAACTGAATCCATTTTTAAAGAGCCAGGCTGTAATTCAAGCTCTAGAAAACCTTGCTGCAAATGTAATGCACAGCAAATATAAAATACTGATATAGCAAGTGGAAACAAATACTGATGTAGCAAGTGGAAAAAAAAAAACAAATGGAAAAAGAAGTGGAAAAAACATTGTGTTAAACACAATCAAACAATGCATGCCCTTCTTTTAAGTTCACTTGTTATGGATGTATTGTCATTTAACCCTGGGAATGTTGTGGCATCAAGCCTTAGTTGCCAAAGCATCTCTCAATGTAGTAAAAAGTTTTTCCAGTCCCCTGAATAAACAGTAGACCAAACCTGTTCCAGAACTAGGAACTGGAGTTTTTTTCACCCGTTCAGAACCACAATGAAACTTTCTACCCTTGGAAACTGACCAGTATTTTTGTTGTTAAAGTTTAGCCCATATTTAAGAATAGAGCCATATTTTCCATTTCCTACAGAGCTTCTCGAGACTATAAAAAGATTAATATGGTCTGAGAGAAATGGAAAATATAGCTCGTCTTAAATATGGGCTACACTTTAACAACAAAGACACCCCACTTGTTAACGTGAGATCCAATTTTTCCAGCAATATGCTTATTCATTATTCACTTGACATCAAGGACATTGAAAACATAGTTTGAAAATACTGGTCAGTTTTTCAATGTAATGACACCACCAAACGGCTTATTTCTCATAATCCTGGATTTACATACAAAAGGGAACATAATATTAAGAGCCTATTGAAAATTTGTCAATTTAACATTGAAAGGTCTTTCTCTTCGACTAGACCTTGTGGAAGATGCAATCAATGTGCATACATCAACAGTAACTACACTTACGATTTACATGACAAGATTGCAAAACATTCCAAGGGTGGAAAGTTTCATTGTGGTTCTGAACGGGTGGATTACCTGGCACACTGTACACAATGTCATGCATTCTATATAGGTAAGATGAACAATGCATTAAATAAGAGAATATACCAACACCTATATAGTTTGCAAAAATCTGATAACAAAAGTGCCCTGGCACGTCATGCAACTCAATGTAGTGGTTTTAAAAAATTCCAGTTCCTAGTTCTGGAACAGGTTTGGTCTACTGTTTACTCGGGGGACTGGAAAACTTTTTACTACATTGAGAGATGCTTTGGCAACTAAAACTTGATGCCACAGCCTTCCCAGGGTTAAATGAGAATATATCTATAACAGGTGAACTTAAAAGAAAGGCATGCATTGTTTGATTGTGTTTAACACAATGTTTTTTCCACTTGCTATATCAGTATTTTATCTTTGCTGTGCATTACATTTGCAGCAAGGTTTTCTAGAGCTTGAATTACAGCCTGGCTCTTTAAAAATGAATTCACTTACTACTGCATTACTTGAATGGGCGGAGACCTACAAGGGGGTATTTAAGCATTCTAAGTTTCTACACACACTGTTCTGATGATGTCTTTTTGGTTTTAAGATGAAAGCGCTTAACATAGTGTGTTTTGTTGTGTTTTTAAAGGCTGTTTTATTAAAAGTATCTACTGGATCTCGAGCTGATGCTGAATTTTTTTCTTTTCATTACTTTGTTGGTTTATTTCAGTTCTGTTTTGGTGTTTTTAAACTTAGAAAGCTGTTAGAATAACATATTTCACATTAGCATGAATGTTCTGAAGGGTATGAAGTCTGAATGTCAAATTCTGCCATTATTTTCTAACTTCAATGTTTAATGATTTGCCACTAATTTACCAGAAAACCACAATTTTATGAAAAATGGACCAAAAATATGAGGCAAAAATCTGGACATTCTGGGAAAATATATATAGTTAAGAGGTATGGTGCTTGGCCATTTATGTACTTTATATTTATTGGGTTTTGGAATCATATTTTACTGCTAAATGTATTGTGGAGGAAGGCAGTAGCAGTTCAATAACTTGATTTATAAATTCATATTTCAGCAAAACAGGCACAGGTAATTAAGTTTTCACTACATTCTATTTAAGATGGAGTATCCAAATGTTTTTGTTCTTCTTTCAGCTTTTCCCAGTTAGGGGTCGCCACAGCGGAACTCTGGACCGCTAATGATTGGCAGTAGATTTTTACGGTGCTGAGGTACCAGCTCAACGCCCAACCTTCAACGAAGGCACGCCCATTCATGCATGTCTTTCGAATGCCACTTGACCATGGGGAGGACATGCAGACTCCACACAGAAGGCGCTCCAACCGAGAATCGAACGGGAGAACCTCTTGCTGTGAGGCGACAACGCTACTGCTGCACCACCGCGGCTTAATGAATACCTGAAATAGATGCACTTGCACTTCTTCTGATATTGAGAGGCCTTCCAGGGTGTATTTATTAATTTATTTATTTATTTGCAGTTGGTTAACCAGGATAGTCCATTGGGCCAATAAGAACCCGTTTTCAATGGAGTCCTGGGGAGAAAAGCTCCAATACAAAGGTTTCAAAAATATTACAGCAGTTTACAATTTAAATCATTTGTAGGTTCTAAGACAAAACAAAGATGCAAAGCTTAGTCTGTACTTCATTTATAGACAACAAGAATAAAAGCAGCTACATGTTGTGGTACACTTGGCTAGTAACCTACATGATTAATACAACATGCAGCATTTAACAAACTTTTAGGAATTACTGAGGTTGGATATTGATGCATGCAATTTTCCACACAATTATTTTCAAAATATTTTTGCCATTTTGTAGTGATCCTGTCCATGACCCCATACAAGGTAGGAAGTAATTAATCCCTGACTTGATATAAGACAGGTACTAATTAGTTCTTGAGCCGATACAAGCTAGGTAGTAAATAGTCTCCATCCTGATACATGTTTGGTAGTAAGTAATCTGTGTCCCTATACAAGCCAGATAGTAAATAGTCCCTGATCTGATACCAGCTTAGTAGTAGGTAATCCATGCCTCTGTACAAGCTAGGTATCAAGTAACTCTTGGCCTGATACAAGGCGGGTAGTAAGTAATCCTTAACCCGCAACAAACCAGGTAGTAAGTAATCCCTGACCTAAATCAGCTTGGTAGTAAGTAATCCATGACCCCGTACAGCTAGGTATCAATTAACCCTTGACCTGGTACAAGGCACATAGTAAGTAATCCCTAACCCACTACAAACCAGGTAGTAAGTAATTCCTGACCTGATACAAGACAGGTACTAGTTAATTTCTGAGCGGATACAAGCTAGGTAGTAAATAGCCCCTGTCCTGATACATGTTTGATAATATAATAATCTGTGTCCATATACAAGCCAGATAGTAAGCAGTCCCTGACCTGATACCATCTTGGTAGTAAGTAATCCATGACCTTGTACAAGCTATGTAGCAAGTAACCTTTGGCCTGATACAAGGCAGATAGTAAGTAATCCCTAACCTGCTTCAAACCTGGTAATAAGTAGTCCCTGACCTAATACCAGATTTTTAGTAAGTAATTCATGACCCTGTACAAGCTAGGTAGCAAGTAACCCTTGGCCTGATACAAGACAGGTAGTAAGTAATCCCTAACCTGCTACAAACCAGACTGCAAGTAGTCCCTGACCTGATACCAACGTGGTAGTAAGTAATCCATGACCTCATACAAGCTAGGTAGCAAGAACCTCTTGACCTGATACAAGCCAGGTAGCAAGTAATCCCTGACCTAATACATGCTAGGCAGTAAATAATCCAAAAAACAAGTAATCTCCGTGGTATCCCCGAAGTCTCAAAACAACCCACTAAAGTGTAGTGGGTCTAAAAACAAAACAGTGTAAGAAACTTCTCTGTGTGGAAGATTTTCAGTCCATATATTTCTAGTTAATCACTGTATATAATCAGATCAGACAATAGTAGTAGAAGTAGCGAACATAAACTCGTCAAGTCAAAAAGTAATAATAGAAAATATATAATTCTACAGCATTACTATTTGAAAGTAATCCAAGCAAGGCAGGCTGTCTGATCTGATTAATATACAGTGATTAACTAGAAATATATGGACTGAAAATCTTCCGCACAGAAAAGTTTCTTACACTGTTTTGCAGTAAATAATCCCTGACATGATACTATCTAGGTAGTAAGTAATCCCTAACCTGATATGAGCCACTTAGTGTAGAACTTTATTTCTGTCTAATGTCATCACCCTATTTACCAAGTGATAAGGAATTACCCAGAATGACTGATAGGTACTTGATACTATCAACACATTTATTTTGTGCACCACAGTGAGATATAATAACAAGGTCAGGAGACTGAATGTTGTGGTAATGGTTGTTGTAAAAAGGACTGTCTTTCTCTTGTTAGCATTTATTAGAAGATGGAGTGCATTTAACTAACTGAGGGAAAAAAAAGACTGCAGGATTTTTTTTGGATGATCTTTTTTTCCCTCTTACCAACATACAATCTGCATTAACAATCATGCAGGCAGCCATTACGAGAGAGAGAGAGGATTAAAGTCATACTGTTCCCATGAATATACTCAGCACTTATGGGGTGGGTGTCTGATGGGTGGTGTGAGGACATATATGCACTTTGTGGGTGACACAACCCTCAAGGATACCTGCCTTCCTTTAAGAAACAGCATCCATTTAGTCTTGTATCCCCCAGTGGAGTTTGCGATGGGTATACATCTCTGGGACAAGCAACCCCCCCACCAGAGATCATGGATATGGACTTCTAACATAAGTATCCCGACCAGGGATCATGATGAATATAGATATCTGAGACAACCACATCCCCCAGGGATCATGATGGATATGAACCTCTGTGACAAACCCTGTCCAAATACACACTAGACAGAAGAGACCAAGTAAACCTTCATCATTCCTTCCTCCCCCATTTTCAGCCAGCTGTTCCAGTATCCATGACATTAATCAAACCTGGGCCATCTTCAGTTGTAGTTAGTGCACCCTCCCTCTATACCAGAAACCAACAGCCTTTAGCTTTCTCAGTAGAATAATGACTTTTACTTCTACCTAATAAAGGGTTTTCATCTACAGATTGGACACTTATTAGGTCACTGCAGTGCACAGACAGATGGTTTAGGCACATATGGAAGAAGAATGGTCCAACGATAATCCTCATAGCATTCTTTACAAAAGAAATTTATTTGCATATTCTGATGTCTGTGTTTTATCTGTTTCAAGAAACTAGTGTATGTTTTTTGGAGTTCAAGTGCAGTTAGCCTGATTCTAAAACATTCAAACTGATCTTTCTGTTACCTTAACTTTCATTTCTGTTCTTCTTCAGCTGAGGAAGTTTTATGTTTAAACTTCAATTTGATATATTTCATTAAGGTGTTTGCATTGCCTTTAGTCCCTCTCTGTAGTCACCACTTCTGTTAAGAAAAAGCTTAATCCACATGAAAACAAACATTTTTTTATCTTTTGAAAAATCTACATCAGTGTTACTTACAACATCTGAGAGAGTCCTGTCTATTTAAACTTCAATGATACTATTACAAGGATTCAAGAAAAGCATTACATAATTATCTCATGTCTCCAGAAGTGTGAACAAAAGCCTTAAAAACCTGCCTCTTCAGAAGGACTGCAAGTGAGTCAGGTTAATTCAGATATAAGTCCTACAAATCTTTTTGTTCAATAGATTCATATGTTCATAGATGGTTACTTGGCTAAAGACCACTAGGGCCACTGTAATGCCCATGCACTGACCCAGTAATCAAGGAGCCTCAATCCTCTCCACTAGCACCAGTGAGGGCATCAACATTGGGAGGATAACAAGTACACACACAGTAAAGTACAGTTTCCCTTAAGTACACACAGAGATCACAGTCAGTCTGGGGCTGGTTTCTCCCTTTTTCTCTAGATCCCCAATAAGACTCCCCACTGGCACAGCTATAGGGTTCATATCTCAGCCGAGTGGTAAAGCCAAAATCTCCAGCACCCTCTCTGTCCAACCAGTGCTTTGTGTCCCTGCTCAAGTAGCTGACACACACACACTTAGAGATTTGAGTTATATACAAACACACAGACACTCCTGGGGAAGGCTGGCACAGGTTATCCAGCTATGCCCCCTTTTGCCCAGACTATACGGTAGTACCGACTGCCACCAAACACTGCTATCAGCTACTATAAAGGCCCTTACCAAAAGATGTCCAATTCTACTGTGCAATGTTATTATTATTCAATTGGTAAGTGTGACTCAGACTTGAAGGCTATTTTGGAGTGTCTTATACAGTATCACCAAATACATGCAAATATTCTAAAAGCTTAAATTATCTCTACACAAAACAGCCACAGTAGAAAGGTTTAAAATATTTAATAATAAATAATAAAAACACAAGACAATAATCATCAATTCAACACAGTGGCACTAGAGAGTTCAGAAACCACAGGAAATACTTTAAAACAACATTGTAGGATAGTCTGACATAAATATAGAAAACAGCTAGACTACTTACAGAGCAAGGCACAGTGCTGATGAGTTGTCAGATTCAGGACAAAAAACAAAATGTCATCCATTTCTCTCTGAGATAGTCTTAAATTGATACTACACATCACTGTTGAGTCATTTCAGATTACATCATTCTTGACACTTTTGCTTAAGTTTCCCAGGCTTACAGAACATAAAATGTAACATTTCTTTGTAATCTGCACCTGCCAGGAAGCCACAGCAATAAAAGGCACTTTACATGTGAAACCTTGCAATTATCTCTGTCCTAGGACAACAGAAAGAATTTGCTAGCCCAGACATCCTGTCTCTGAACTTGAGATCACACACAGTTGTAAAATTCTTTACTTATCAGCTTTCTTCCAGCAGGCTGCACTGTGGCTACATTTTTGAAGTTCAGCACATAATACAGTTTTCTTACATTTGTTACACAAGCTTGTGGATAATATTCATATTTACAATGACATATAATTATTTACAAAATTCTATCTAGCTGGGCTGGCAGCCCCTCATTTTTTTGCAGCCACTATAAGCTTAGCCTCGCACCACAAGCCATTTAAATTCTAAGTATGATAGGCATCTATGGGGGGACATGTTAGTAGGAAGGAAACTAAGGATTTGTAGGGGGTTAGTAAGGATATTGTTTTTCTTATTTTTGGCCTCTTTCCATAAGGGACACAGGGATCAGACTGGGGGTAAATTTACAAATTCCCATCCAGTTGTAAAGTTTTTGTTTGAATAGGGTCAGGGATGTACTATGTTTTATGTGGATGGGAAGCCCATTCCATAGCAGTGGGATACTTTGGGCACATATCTGCCTCTCCAGTACATTTTGTTTATGTTTGTTTTGCACACATGCAACAGATCCATCAGGACTGGGTCTGAGGAAGCCCTGTAAGCCAGGCAAAGATCCCCTCTCAGCAGCCTGTAGGAGACTGAATAAAGAGACAGAGCCTTTAGGTGATCATTGTAGGACAGGGCACTCATGCCCTGAGTTCTTCTGGTAAGAAACGTTTGCTGGCATTCCAACTGTTGCAAGTGTCTGGTTAGGGACATGCCAACAGGTGCACTGTACTCAATGACAGGTCTGAGTTGTATTATAACTTCCTTGAACCTGGATGCCATACCCTTACCTATAAGTTGGGTGACACAGAATGATTTTCTTAGTATCTTAGTTATGCATTGGTCAAAGACAAGATTGCTGTCTACATATGTTCCCAGATCCATTACTATTGGGTGGATTCTTAGGGTGTTTTATTGATGGAATAATTAACTTGGGTTGACAGTTTCCCAAAGGGCATTATAATATATTTTTGGCATTGAGTTTTAGGCCATGGTTTTGACACCAATCATTTGTCTGTGTTAAACTTCTTACAAGATGTTGGTGTTGGGAGGAATTTATTATAATTCCCAATTTACAGTTATTTGCAAACTTGGTGAACCAGAAACATTGAACATTAGCCTTGATTTCTGAGAAGTATATGCCAAACAGGAGTGGGCCCAGAATGGAGCCTTGAGGTACTCCATTGGTAGCCATTCTCTTAGTGGAGGTGGTCTCACTGATCCTGACTTCTTGGGTCTTCTCTGTCAGTCAGCTGGCAATCCAGCGAGTTATGTAGGGATTTATGCCTAGCTAAGAGAACTTGTCAGCAATGCCCAAGTGGGAAATGTATCGAATGGCTTGGCCAGGTTAGGATATATAGTATGAACTGTTTTACCCTCATCCATTGCCTTGGTGCCAATCTCAAATAAGTCTACCAAGTTAAGTAGACACGACCTTCCCTTAACAAAGTCAAATTGGGATGGACCCAGTGTCTGTAGATTGCCAATGTCCTTGTTTATTATTTCAATGCTAATTCATTCCATGGCTTTGCATATTAGGTTTGTTAGACTGATGGGTCTGTAGTTCCCAAGGTTGGTTGATGGTCTACCCTAGTGGAGGGGAATGACTGTTGTGGACCTCCATTAACTTGTAATGTAGTCTGTTTCAAAGCTGTAGTTGAAGAGTGCTTCAAGTGTTCCTGATAGATCATGTTGTAGACTGTTCAGGAGGTACCCGGGGATGTTGTCGGGACTCACAGAGGAGGTGCTCTTGGTTTTAGTGAGTGTTGCCAGCAGCTAGTCCCTGCTAATAGTCAAAGGAGATTTCACCTGGTGGAGTTGGAGGAGAGTCAGGGGTGAAGTTTGAGCTGAATGTATCAGCCAGTGGATTTGTTTGTAATTAGACCTCTTAGTTTCTTGCTTGGTTGTTCAAGAGAACACTTGGATTTGGTCTTCCTGATGTTGGCCATATGTTTTCTTATTTTATTATATACCCTGTTTAGGTGAGGATTCCACCAATGGGGGATGTTTTAATGTTTGTTTAGGTTTACTTCTAGTTGGGATGACAGCCTCTATGCAGCCAATCGGGTTGGCTTAATGGTTAAGTTCTTTATCTCATGTATACAAGGTACAGGGTTTGATTCTAACCTCTACTTATTGGCTAGGCTTGTAATAATCTGCAGACTGTTACCCCAGTATTAACCTATGAATATGTTTATATAGGGGCTCTGTAAATAATTATGCATAGGTAATTGTGGTCTCAGGGTTATGGGGAGCCTTGAATTTTGACAAACTGTCACTTAAAGGATGTAGTTTGTCTTAAAATAGGCCTAACTGTTACTGGTTTAGCTGGGATTTCTGGGTTGATTTTTAGTTCAAAGGAGGCATCTTTGTGATCTGACCTCACTAGTGAGTATGTGACATGGAGGGTGGGAGGGGGCTGCAATGCACTCTCACATTGGTGAGTATCAGATTTTGTATGTTTGATACTCTGGATGGAGAATGCACTATGTCTTTCAGGATGTTTATGTTAAAGTCCAGAAAACATTGTGCCTGAGTCTGAGGCACTGTAAGTTTCCCAATCTATAGAGAGGTAGTTAAAGTCACCCATGGATAGGGTATCTGGTTGGATGGCACCTATAGTAGATTTTAGTAAAAGTCATGAAACTCTAGGGTCATAGATAGTGACTGCCATGGTATGGTCAGAGGCCTTATCTATGGTGACTTTCACGTGGACAAGCTTAATGGTAACATCCTGTCTAACCAGCCTGGAGGAATATATGTTGCTAATGTAGACTGACGCACCTCCACCTTTGACCCTAGTCTGTGCTGGTTTTGGTCTAAATGTGTAGAAGGCACTGTAGTCTTGCACTGATGGAGTACTTTTTAAGGCTTTAAACCAAGTCTTGGTCACAGCACATATATCTACATTTTCCAGAGTGAGGAGTGCCTGAATGGTGTACAGTGTTTTGTTTAGACTTCCAGCATTGAGCAGTAATACTTTAAGGTTGCTTGGAGACTTTTCACTATGTTGGCAGTTTTGTCTTTTTGGTATTGCCTAAAAAAGGCTGTAAGGGAGTGGATACAGTTTTAGCCAATACCTGAAAGGTGAGAGGGGACAGGTGTAGCCCATCCATGGCAAAGCAATGTGAACTGTTGACCATGTCATTCTGTGCTGACAGATATTGGTGACCCCTGGAGTAACACCAGAAAGATGTTCATACTGTGGCATCATCCTTGGTGAAGGTAGAACGCTGGTCATTTCAAGCTTCATATCAGTCTGTGATATATATTGGGATAGCTCCATTATGTCTCTTCTCATATGGTCCAGTGAGGTAAGGCTCAGTTCATTTACATCCACATGGAGTATGATAGAATCATATCAGTGCCTGGGATGCTGTGATTTGAGTGCATGTGCAGTGACTTGAGTGCATGTGTGATACTGTGGATCCTGGCTCCAGATAGGGAACTAATCATTACCTTATCCTTATCTAACGCTGTCAGGAGGGCATCTGTGTGTCACAAAATGGAGTCTTTAATGACAAGAGTGTTAGGTAAAGTATATGCTTGACCTATGGGCTTTGCTCTTGGGGGACCATTGGGTGCAGGCATATGCGAGATATCTGGTGTTGCTTTTGGTGTGTGCTTTAGTGATTGCTGAGTAGCAATGTTGCCATTATGTAGCTTTGAAGGTCTTTGAGATTTAGGAAGGTTTCTTTTAAGTGCCTCAGTGAAAGATAATCTGTATATGTGGTGAGCATTGTGTGTGAGGGATATAGTATGGGTATTCTTGACAAACTCATCTCCTGTCCATCAGGTGAATCTGGGCATACAGGGGAAATGCAGCAACTGCCTCCTGTACACAGACAACCCTCTCCTCCTACCACCCAACACTACAACCTGTGAGAGATGCACTTACATAGCCAAACTGGAAGCAAAGCTCTCTCCAGCCAAGATTGTGCTAGACAGTCAAGAGGAGAAGGGTAACACCTGCACTACACCTCAAGCAACACATAGCCCTTCAAAACCACACCATAAACACCCACACATAGCAACACTAAACCCATATATGTGGAGGTCCTTAACATTAACCTGCCCAAGCAACAAGGACCTTCGAAGCTGAAATGCAAACAAACACCAGTTACAACCAAAGTGATACATAGCTCACAACACCAGTGTGCCACCCAACAACAGCCCCTAAGACAAGACAACGTACCCAACATTTTATTCATAGGTGACTATAGTCTGGCATGCTGATGTCTCACTCACCAGGCTGAGCAAGAAGAAAATTATAGTCAGCTGCCTATCAGGTGCCCGGATCTGCCATATAACTCATGCACTCAAGTCACTCCACAACAAGTATAAATATGACTCTGTCATTGTCCATGTTGGAGTGAATGATTTGAGACGTACCTCCCTGGACTACATGAAAAGAGACATGGAAGAGCTCTCGGATCATGTGCCCCAGGCAGGTATGACCCTAACCCTGAGTAGCATCCTGCCTTCACCCAGAATGATATCACAGTATAAGGACAAAATGATTGACTTCAACAATTGGCTAAGCTTCTGGTGTCATTCAAAGGGGATCCAGTATCTGTCTGCCTGTGATGACATGATCGACAAACCGCGATGCTTTGGCAGATTGGCAGAGATGGTCTGCACCTGTCACCCGGGGATTCAGGTTACTGGCTAAAGCTTTTGCCACCCCTATAGTGCATTTTTAGGCAAGGTTCAAAGGACAAAACCACCACCATAACAGATACAAGCATACAAAATCTGAAGGTAATGCTACTCAATGCTAGAAGTCTAAACCTCAAAATGCACTCTCTCGAGGCACTCCTAATTCGCCAATCACAAATTGGCTCTGGCACCAAGCATCTGTTTCTTTAAGGCCCTTTTGTAGAATATCCACATCATTTGGGGATTCAATAATAGCTCCCAGTTTGCATTCACCTGAGAACTTTATTAGCCAGAGTCCCTTAGTGTTGGCCTGTACTTCAGAGACGTAGATGCCAAACAAGAGCAGTCCCAGGACTGAACCCTGAGGTACTCAACTTGTCACTTGTCTGGAGCTGGGCTTGGAGTCTGCTACTTTTACAGTCTGGGTTCTGTCAGTAAGCCAGTTGGCAACCCATCGAGTGATGTAGGGATTTATGCCCAGCTTTGTAAGTTTATCTATGATTCCAGAGTAGGGGATGGTGTTGAAGGCCTTGGATGGGGTCCAGATAGGCTGTGTGGACCGCCTTACCCTCATCCACAGCTCTGGAGACTGATTCAAAGAAGTCAATCAGGTTCAGGAGACAAGATCGGCCCTTCACAAACCCAAACTGGGTGGGATTCAGTGTTTGAAGGTTGCCAATGTCTTTATTTATAAGTTCCATGATAATGCATTCCATGCCCTTGCAGATCAGGCTTGTCAGACTGATGGGATGGTAGTTTTACTGGGATCCAAGGTGGATCCCCCCTTGTGGAGTGGGATACCTGTAGCTGTGCGCCACACAGTGGGCACAAAGCCTGAGGTGAGGCTATGATTAAACATGACACTTAAGTGAGGTGCCAGTTCATTTTGTAGTTCATGTAGTACACAGCCCGGGATGTCATCTTGTCTCATGGATGCTGTATTCTTTACTTTGGAGAGTGCGGCTTCTACCTGTGTGGCCATTATTACTGGAATTTGGCAATCTTTTGGTACTGAGATGGGCCCTTTAGGGAGTGAGAGGGGGGGGGGTGAAGTTGGCACTAAATCGATCTGTCAGGATATCGGCAATATCCTTGGGATCAGTATATTTAATGCCATTCTGTTGCAGCTCAGAGCAGATCTGAGCATTGCCATTTAGATTCTTGACATAACTATAGAATGCCTTGTGGTTGTCTTTGGAATCTTTGGCAATTTTGTTTTCGTAACTAGCTTTGGAGGATTTTATGAGGGATCTCAGCTTCTTATTGAGGCTGATAAGGGAGTTTTTTTGCATCCCGGGATTTTCCTTTTTTCTGCAACAGGTTCTTCCTTCTATTATATAGTTTGTTTATGGCAGCAGACCACCAGATTGGCTTCCTTTTTTGGAGGAGACCTTCTTGGTTCTATTTGGGATGGCATGATTCATGCACGAGTGGATGTGCTCGTACAGTGCCTTAGTGTAAGATTCAGCAGTCGAACTTTCAGATCCTGTCTGCATGTGTGTCATGAAGTTTGTTACTTCTGACTTGAGTAGCATGACGTTAGCTTTAGAGAAGTTTTTTTTATGGAGGTTTCCTTACTGGGGGGCGGGGGTTGGATGCAGATGTCAAGGGTGATTTGCTTATGGTCGGACCTGACCAATGAGGGGGTGACCACTGGTGTGGACCATCTATCTCCCATGTTGGTAATGACCAGGTCTAGGATATTGGAGCCCCTGGTGGGACAATGGATTAGTTGATCCAGGGCACTGGAATTTATGAATTCCAAGAACCGTTAGGAAAAGTTGTTGGTACCTGTGTAGTTTTCCCAGTTAATGGCAGGGTAGTTGAAATCACCCAGTATTAGGGTGTTTGGTTGTATCTTAATATTTCATTCTTCATTAGACCCATTATAGAGTACAACGCCCTATTTGGTATGTACCTCACAAGACATCTGCAACAGCTGGAAAGGCCGCAGAAATACCTCACTAAAAGACTCACAGGCCTAAAGCAGATGCCCTATGCTGACTGTCTAAAAAAACTCCAGCTATAATCTGTGGCATATCATCTACTCAGAGGCAATCTCTGCTTAACGTACAAGGCCATGTCAAACCCTGAGCTGTTGGACATGCTCCACTTAAAGAAATCCCACTCCCTTAGAGCCACAAATTCCAGGGATCTAAACCTTGTCATCACAATGAACAAAACATGCTGGAGGCATAGGTTCCTGACCCAGATACTCCATATACTCTGGAATAGACTGCCCATACATGTCAAGCAGAGCACCTCCTTAGCCCTCTTCAAAAGGAACCTTGATGATTGGATGGGAGATAGGCAATTTACCCCGGGGATCACGTCAGTCACCCTGCTAGACAGGGGTCCAGGAAAGTAAATATTGTGGGAAGAAATATCCAGGGAATTGTTTGGCTAGGCTTGTATAGGCCCTAGGGTCGATAGCCTAGTACCAACCTTTGAACCTATGTATGCAAGATATTTGCTTTCAAGGAAATTGTGCATTTACATCTCTTGCATACTGTGCTGTTTTCTTTAATGATTAAATGTTGTCAGAACATGAGACAGTTGCTACATTGCCTTAGGATGCCCAAAATCTACCAAACTGGCCACAGAAATATTTGGAAATTGCATGTCCATGTTGTCCGGTTGTGTAATAGGGTGGACTATTTAGGATTAAGGATTGGGTTTTAACAGTGTCTCCTACAGTAGTTTCTGAGGATTAGGGCAAGATGTTATAAAGTGCTTGGATATGGTAGTGATATTCAATGTGCAAGGTAGCTACTCTATGCTTAATTCCATGCAATGCCACACTGCTTAACAGGTTACAGACCTAATCCTAACTTTATAGGGAAATTTTACTGTCTAAGTGTTTGCTACTATGGAGTGAACTGCTAATTGCTGCTGCTTGGTGGGCAGTTCCACGCAAATTTGCCTGATTTATAGCAGAGAAAAAAAACTAGGAAACTGACTCCTATGCCTTCTAGCCAATAAATTACCACACATTGTGCCCCCTGAAGTACTTCCCAACTCAGGGAGACAACGTAAACACCTTATGTCACAAGATGGATGGTCCTGAAATTTCTTAATGTAAAGCACAGCAAAAGAGGCTCTTAATTGTATGTTATATAAACAGCTACCAAGCAACTAAGTCCCTGACTAATTGCCCTTGTGTAAGGTGATTTAGAGGCAAACAGAACTAGCAAAGCCAACAGAGAAATGGCTATTTTGCTACAAAATTAAATAATTGCTTTACAATACTCAAAATAATAGCAATCACTGTGTAAAGCAAATACAAGTACAGTAAATCAAGAAAATATTCTTAGCTTAGTTTAGAAGGCTCTGGATACAGTTGAAACACTTGAAAAGCATTGCAGAATTCTGTGTAAGTGAGCAGAGAACCTTGCAAACTTGCTTGATTTACTCCTAGAGGGCCTAGCCAAAAAACAAACACATTTTGAGCTCCCTGGAGTACTTTCCAACTCAGCAAGTCAAATTAAACACCTTCTGTCCATATATGGATGATCCTGGAATTTCTTAATGTAAAACCACAGCAAAAGCAGCTCTCGAGTGCAGATTAAACAACAATTACCATACAACAAAGCCCCTGGCTAATTTGCCCTTCTGCAAGGTGATTTGGAGGTAAACAGAACTAGAAAAGCCCAGAAACAGGGAAATTACTATTTTTTGCCACAAAAAATAAATATGTGCTTTTTAAAATGTTCAAAAACAGTAACAAACATTATATAAAGTATGCGAGACATATGGCTGAAAAGTTAAAAAATAGAGTAGAAAAGCAGCTGGAAAGCTTTTTACTTTGATCACTGAGAAACTTTCCACCACTGCAATCAATACTTTGCTGACTTCCTATTGAACCAATAATTTCACCAGGTGTACCAACTACTCAGGCTGCAAATATGGTATCCCCTGCCCCAGTAGGCAGACGCCTATCTCTCTGATATTAACTGTAGTGTTTCGGTGATTGCCATTGCATATCCCTGTAGCAAACAGATCCTGCCTGCAGACAAACACCTTTAAAGTTTAATTTCTTTAGGTCCCTGTCATGATACTCAAAAGTATTCTGTCTGCAGAAAAGCCAGCCAAATTTGTTAATATAACAGAAACTCCGGAGATTACATCAGGAGTCCTATAATCTATTCTGAATTCCCTAGAGCCAAATAAATGTCATAAATGACTTCTCAGGGAAAATGAGAATGCTTTTACATATCATGAGCTGTATCTCAGGTGTATGCAGTACTTAGTGACATATTTTGCAGTTTCAGAAGACAATGAGGTACAAGGCAGAGGCAAAGGCTACGCTGCTTGTGCTTATTATTAGTTATTACTGATGCCGCTGCTCACATTAAAGAGGTTCCTTCAAATAAACATTCATTTATTTATTTTTTACATTTGTTAACCGGGTTATGTCCGATTGGGCCAGAAGCCCGTTTTCAGTGGAGGCCCAGGGAGAAAAGCTCCATAAGCAGTAACAAAGCTTACATTAATTATAATTAATATAATACAGTAGATAGTATAGAATACAAACAATAGTACACATGTATACAGAGTTGTAAGCTTAAACAGAAATACTAATTACAAAGACTATTAAGTTAGAAATACTGATCACAAAGTGTGCACAAAATAAAATAAAATCAGAAACAGTATGTATAAATATTAAAAGTGATGAAAGGTATGAAGTTATTAACTATATACATAATGTCTGAAATCAAAACAATAAACAAATTCTGACAATCAAATTAAAACAGAGTGCAAGCTGTTATGGGTCAGCAGAGTTAGAGAAAAGATGGAGGGAGTATATTTGGAGGTAAAGTTGTTTAAGGTATGAGGGTAGTAGAATTAGCCTGAAGAATGACAGGAGCAAAGCCAGTGTTTGGCTAGGTAATTTTTCAGGAATTGTTTGAACTCATGGTGGTGAGGATTTTGTGTGATGGACTGTGGAAGAGTGTTCCACAATTTGGCTATTTTGTGGGAGTAAAGGGAGTCACCATGGTAGTTGTGGGAGTGGGATACCTTTAGCATTAGCTTGTTGGAGGATCTGAGAGACCAGGTAATAGTACTAGGTTGGACAAGTTTAGAGAGAGCAGAGCAGTTATTGGGTTGGTATATTATTTTGTGGGCCATGGTCATTTGGTTATGTGATAAAAGATTAGGGAGTTCTAACCAGTTGAGCTGGGAGAGGGCAGTGCAGTGATGAGTCTTGTATGGCTGATTAGTAGCAAACTTGGCGATTTTGTTGTAGCAGGATTCAAGGCTATTGAGCTCAGACTTGCCGTAGGTTTGTGAATATATAAGATCCATATAGGAGGGTGGAAAGCAGGTGTGACCGAGCAGTGGCTATTCTGGCACTCTGAGTGAGGTATGGTTTAGACCTATAGAGGGTACCAAGTTTGGCGTGAACTTTCTTGATGGTAAAAGAGATATGCTTGTCAAATTTTAGGTACTCATCCATTGTGACACCTAGCAGTTTAGTCTGGCAAGTGGGCTGTATTATGTTTCCATTTGAGGACAGGATTGTGAGAAGGAAATGTCCAGGTTTGGATAATTTGTTTCTAAAGGCAATAATCTTAGTTTTATTTGGGTTAAGTATGAGTTGATGTGCAGAGAGGTATCTTTCTATGTCCTGAAAGGAAGTTTGCATTTTTATTTGAAGTTCTTGTGGTGAGGGGGCTGAGCATATAAGTGTGGAGTCATCGGTGTACTGGACAATGTGAGCCAGTTGAGTTGCAGAGCTGAGATTGTTAGTAAATATGGTAAAGATGAGGGGACCAAGAATGGAGCCTTGGGGTATGCCGACTGAGATAGGGAGTAGGAGGGAAAGACTATTTGCCCATTTAGTTGCTTGCTGATGGTTGAAAAGGTAACTGTGGAACCAGGTTAGGGATGCAGTAGTGAGGCCATAAGATGAGAGTTTGTCTAGACGTAGTTGGTGAGAAACAGTGTCAAAGGCTTTAGGCAAATCAAGAATGATAGAAGAAACAGAGTGACCTTCTTTTATGATATTGTGAATGGTATTGGTGAAAGATATTAGAGCTGTGCTAGTACTATGTTTAGGACAAAAGCCATGTTGAGAGCTAGACAGCAAGTTGAGACTAAGTAGGTGGTGTAGGAGTTGTTTGTGGATGCATTTTTCTAATATTTTTGTGAGGGGGAAGAGAATGGCTATGGGATGGTAGTTGGTTAGCTCCCTGGAGGGTCCGCCTTTGTGGAGGGGAATGATGTGTGATACTTTCCAGAGTGGAGAGATGTACTGTTCTGTAATTGAATGATTAATCAAGCTAGAAATGGGTTAAGTGATAGAAGGAGCTGAAATCTTTAAAAATTCATTAGGAAGTAGGTCAGTTGCAAGACTACAGGGTTTAAGCTTGGTGAGGAGCTTTTTTTATGTAGTTGGTTTGAATGGTATTAAAAGTGAGGAAGTTGGGGTAGTCTGGGATAGGAGTAGGAATGGTAAGTGGGTTGGTGCTCTGGGTACCTAATAAGGTGGTTATGGATTTAATAAAGTGTGAGTTGAACTGGGTAGCTATATGGTCAGTGTTGTTAGGAGAGACAGGGGCAGGGGTAGGGGTATGGCCAGGGCTAAGGAGATAGCTAATGCTTTTCCAGAATTTTTGAGGGCTGTTCAGGTATTTATGTTGACTGGCTAGGAAGTAGGTTTGTTTGTCCTTTTAGATTAGTTTTTTAGCTGTTACAAATCTGTTTATATACTTATAGGTTGGCTGAATCTTTGGTAGTCAAGTATGCTGTCCATGCCCTGTCTCTATGTTTAAGTATCACTTTGGTGTCATTTGATAACCATGGTAGTTGCTTGGCTCTTAAGTGAACCTTCCTAGTTTGAGCAAGGCTATTAAGTATGTTAAGGAAGGTGTTATTGAAATATTGGACAGTCAGGTCAAGGTGGAGGTGTTTAAGTGGTGACCAGTCACACCGTTGAAGTAATAGGTTAAAGATAGAAGGGGAGAAACATTTTGTGCTATGTATGTATTTGTAGGAAATGTTATTTTGTGTGTGTATACGTTTTCTGTAAAGAAAGGCTGGGGAATGGTCACTAAGGGAATCTAGCAGGCATCCTACTAGGTAGTGTAGGTTGGGCCTGTTAGTCAGAATCCAGTCTAGGGTTGACTGCTTATTGGAATGTTTGTCTGTGCAAGTAGGACAGTTTATGATTTGAGTGAAATTGAAGAAGTTTATGTGATTTGAGGGGGTACTAGATGTGCAAGAGTGCCAGTCAAGATTGAAATCACCAAGAATTATAGTTTCTTGGCTGAAATTGGTAGATGCCCAGGACAATAGATTTTCAATTGTCGAAAGATTGTTGCCTGGAGGGAGATAGGCAGTGATAATAATTATGTTTTTGTTAGGATTGATTTTTGAAAGGAGTTGACAGGATTTCAGAGTTGGGTAGGTCTGAGTAGGTACAGTTAAGTAGCTCAACTTTGAGGGTGTCCTTAAATATAATGAGCCGATATCTTTTGCAAAAGAAGAAGAAAGAAACAATCACCTAGAGTAAGAAGGTAAATGATAACAGGGAGCAGACCCTGTTTTAAGTAGAAAGGAACAAGAGGTACAATAAAATAGGTGGGAGGGAAGAAGGGAAAACAACAGAGAATAATCACAGGAAGAGAAGAAAATGATAGGTAAAGAAAGAAAAGGTACTAGTTAAGAGAGGAGTCTGTTAAGGCAGAAGATAGCAGAAGTAAAAATATTTTAAGGGAATTATGTAAAGGAAGAAATTTAATTAGCCAGAAGAAGCTAGATTTAAATGGGAGAGTAAAGACTGTGGTAAAGGGGAAGAGAGTGGGGGAGTCTCAGCAGAGTTGAGTCAGCCCTTAATACAGTGGTTAAAGATACTGTTTATTATGACTGTTAAGGTTTTAGTACTTAAACATGCATAAAAGCACTGCTGTCCAATAAAATGAAGAGTGCAGTTCCTTTCTATAATATAGCGGCAGCACCATAAGTAGGCAGTTGGTGGTCAGAATATTTGGTGAGGCTCACTTCTTGTACCTAAGGAAGGAGGAGATGGAACATGATTCTTTTTTTTCTCCAGGAATCATTTCTGCTTCAGTACCTGACCCTTCTACAGTACTCATGTTAACCTGCTTCTCTCTGGTCTGGAGGACCAATATTCCACTGGCAGTTGGTTATTGTACATAAGCAACAGCAATAATAAAAAACCTGGATGCTTAGTCTCTGACCAGATGTCAGACCCATTCATTCCCACCGATATCTGTTAGCCTGTTGCCCTCACTGGTGCTGATGTCTCCAATGTTATCCTATTTTTTTAGTGTTGTATCACTGGTTATTAACTTAACAGGCATCTATTCTGTAAGCATCTGATCTGTCCATACCTATGATCTTCCAACAACCATACTCTACCTCTAGTGTCTCATTTTTGTTGAGATGTGGAGTTATCTCATCTGGGGCCCGCTCTGCAGACTGCTGTCTTCTCCTCAACAGTAGCCTCATTCTGAGAAAGTTCTGCCTTGTTGCATTAACTATCCCCTCCATCTGCCATCTGAGATTCTCGTTGCCCCAGTTTGAAGTTCACACTCTCTGTCTACACCTCTAGAATAGCCCTACCAGGGCTGGAAAGGCTTGTTCCACAGTCTCTCCGATAGTTAAACATGTGAACCATCTGCAAAAGATGAAATCTATTAATCCCATTCTGGATTAAAAGCAGATGTTAGAAGATATCCATGGTGAGGAAATGGCTGTCCTTTGCCTCACTACTTAATGACCCTAGGTTGGAAGATATGTATGATGAGGAAGGAACCCTTCATTTGCTTCACCACCTAATGACCCTAAGCTATGTGAGGTTCAAAGATAATGCAGGAAAGGAGGAAATTGCTCCTGACTCAACTTTATAATTCAAAAATGTCATCAAATAGCCTGTTGGGCAGTAGAGCAGTCCTTCTGGGTATTCCCACCCCTGGTTGATACATTCTGAGATAGTATTTAAATTATGTATGTCATCATGCTAACACTATGGTTCTGTATCTAGGAAGATGGACTATACATTGTACCTGATTAAGAAATGTTCACTGTGGGCAGAGATTAAAAAAAAATGGGCATTGCTGTCTCAACAGTAGCAATGAGGAGGATCTCTGCTCCTCAGTCTCTGGTTATCAATCCCTCAGTCTGGCAGTAATGAAATTGACTAAGAAAGCATGTATTTGCATCCTTCTCCATTCTACCCATGAGAGTATTAAACTACCCGAAACAACCACAAACTAAGGAAAATTGTATGATCACAAGTAAATGGCAACCAGGGGCCAGGATTTAAATAACCTTTATTTCAGATAAACAAACCACTACTGGTACCTTAGCAATTTGTTTTCAGAAGAAGCACAAACTTCTTTTTTAAAACCTTTAATGGTTAAAAGCTTACAACATAGGCAAACATATAGTAACATAAAAGAAAACAAACCATGTTAACATGTTCACAGTTAAAATATACATCACACATGTATATTGTTATACAATTATCATCAAGCCATCGTTATCTAAATTGCTCAATTCCTGCCTTCTCTTAAACCTCACTCCAAAATATTACTCTGCATATATTGTTCCCACAAATTCCATTTTTGGAGCACAAACTTCTTGTCACAGATGCTGTAGTTTTAGCCAAAGTAGTGCATTTTCCAGAGAAGATGTATGGTGGTGATCTTAGAGGAAGAATTAAAGCAAAGGGTGCCACAGTTTCTACTGTTGGTAGTCAGATGGTTTGAAAGGCATGTAATGTAGTTCAGTGGCTAAGTCTGCTAAGGTGCCAAAATCCATATAGAATTAGTCCAGCACCCCCAGGTCCACCTTATCCCAATCACTGACTACATCAAAGCATACTTTATAAATTCACTGTTTAAAAGCACATTGCTCTTTGGTCCAGGAATGGATGAAGGAGAAAGAGCAAACATTTAGTGCTGAGAGTATGAACTTTCACACACAGTCATGCTTCTTTGCAAGGATGTAGAGGTCTCAGTGGAGATCTTTGTTTCACTGAAACCTGTAGGCCCAGGAGGAAGGCCCTCAATCCTGAGAGTCAGGTGGCTCCTGACAAGGGCAATGACTCAGAGACTGAGGTCCTTGGTGTTTCCAGGGTGACCACAGGTAACCCAGAATTTCAAGCAGTAGTCCTGAATCATATTCTAATTAGCTTAAGAAGAAGTCAATTGGGGGTAGATGTTACATCTGTGTATGATAAGGGGACTGATAGTCCAGAGCTGTCATGTAAAGTTCTTTTACCTTCTCCCTATTTATCTGCACTCTTGCCAGATGTTTCTTTCAACATACATCTGTGTCAGCAAAGGAAAAGCAGATTTATTTTGCAGTAAAGGAGAAGTGGATACTTCTGTTGAAAAGAGCCATCCAGGAAAGCCATGCAAGGGCAACAAACACTGATATTATAGGTTCATAGGTGTTTACAAGGCTAACAAGCACAAGGGCCTTTTTAAGCCTAGCCATGCATCACAAATCTCTGACAAGTTCTGATAGCCTTGATAAGTGTAAGCAGGGGCTTGGAAGATGAAACATTTACAAGTTAGGGCTTGGAAGATGAAACATTTAAAGGTTGCTTGTGTCCATTAGAGATATAGCTACCAAACTAGGGATGAATTTCCTCTTCCCCATCCAATTGTCCAGGCTGCACTTGATTTGAGTTAGGGAGGAACTCTGTTTTACATAGATGGGGAGTCTGTTCCGTAGACAGGGTAGTTTCTGGGCTATACAACTGTTTCTTCAGCAAGTCCTATTTATATCACAGGCAAGGTTTAATTCTTTAGAATGGGTAATTCTGGTGCTGTTTGTTTTGTGGATATGCAGGAGGTCCATCCAAGTGGGGTCTGACAATGCTCTGTATGGTAGGCAGAGATCTTCCCTCAAAAGCCTGTAGGAGAAAAATACAGAGATAGGGCCCTGAAGCGGTCTGCATAGGACATTTTATTTATGCCCTGTATTCTTTTAGTGAGGAACCTCTGTGAACATTCCAATTGCTGGATATGCCTGGTTAGGTACATACCAAAGGGGGCACTGTACTCAAAGATAGGTCTGATGAATGCTGAATACTGTGGAATAATGAGTTCCTTGGATTTATATCCCATGCCTTTGTTTATATGTTGCAGGATGTAGAATGATTTACTCACCACTGTAGACACGTGATGGTCAAAGGCTAGATTATTATCTATGTGTGTACCTAAGTCCCTGACTACTGGGTCGACTCTAAGGGATGTGTTGTTAATATGATAGTTACTAGGGATGGATGACTTCCCAAAGGATACTATTATGCATTTCAAGGCATTTAGTTTTAGTCCATAGCTCTGACACCAGTTGTTTGTCTGTGTCACCTCCTCCTGGAGAACATTTGTGTCAGTGTGGGATTCAATGACAGCTTCTAATTTGAAACCATATGAAAATTTAGTCAGCCAGAGACCACTGACATTAGCCTTGACTTCTGAGAAGTAAATGCCAAAAAGGAGTGGTCCAAGGACTGATCCCTGAAGGACTCCAGTTGTGACTGGCCTCTTTGTAGAGGTAGTCTCCCCAATTCTAATTTCCTGGGTCTTGTCTGTGAGCCAGTTTACTATCCACCAGGAGAGATATGGGTTTGTACCTAACCTCCTGAGTTTGTCAACAATGCTCGAGTGGGGTGTTGTGTCAAATGCCTTGGCCAGGTGAAGGTAGGCAGTGTGAACTATTTTTCCCTCATCCATTGCTTTGGTTGCCTTCTCAAAGAAGTCCACCAGGTTGAGTAGGCATGATCTGCCCTTGACAAAACCAAACTGGGTTGGGTCCAGTGTCTGGAGGTTTACTATATCTCTGTTGATCATCTCCATGATAATTATTTCCATAGCTTTACATATAAGACTAGTGAGACTTCTGGGTCAGTAGTTTCCAGGTTATGTAGATGACCCACCTTTGTGCAGAGGGATGACTGTTGCCATTCTCCATTCATGAGGCATGAAGCCTGTTTGGAGGCTGCAGTTAAATAGTAATCCCAGCGGCCCTGATAGGTCATGTTTCATGCTATTTAGAAGGCATCCTGGTATATTGTCTAGGCCCATGGATCACCCCTCTCCCCCTTGGCAGTTGCTCTGAGCTGAAAATTACTATTTCCCAAGGGGGAAGCATGCCTTTTCACACTATTTTCCCCTTCAGCTATTTAGTACAACTGCTCTGTTGTACCACAAATTTAGCAAGCGTGGAACTCCACTGGGTAAACTCCTACTGTTTCCAATAGATGTCACCTGTGTGGAGAGCCACAGTCAACCCCCCCTCCCCAGGATGGGGGAGCTAGCAGCAGTTGATCACTCTCATCCTCCCTGGCCAGCTCTTACAGTCACCTGAAGTGAGAGCTCTATGGCATATTTGCTCCTGCCAGAAATACCCATAAGCCTTCTGTTTCCCACTGAGAGTCAGGCAATGGGGAGCTGGCTAGTGTGCTGGTCCTAGGGAGCAGCCTAACCTCTCACCCTGGGATCACCCTCTCCCACTTGGCAGGTGCACCATATGCAGGGCTATACTCCTCTCAGCCACAGCTCTGGCTAAACTTTTGGTCATTTTATTTCAAATATGGCATGAATTACTGGCCTTAGAGGAGTACAGAGGGCTGTATAGGGTACCATCCCTTCACTTAATTCTGATCACTTTCATGCTATGCCTTAAGACATTTACGAGAAGACTTATAAGGATGATGTGGCCAGATGGAAGGATGTACAGGAACTCGCATGCAGAAAATCTGGGCCTCATACAAGTGCTTTTATTTATTTTTTAAACCATACTCATGATTATTCATTGGATTTTGTGTTCTTTATGGCAACAAAGATGTCTTATATGGTGGCTCTGATAGGATGGTGAGTAGTACCTGCCTTATGCTCACTGATAATGAACGTCTACTTAACAAAGAAAGCTCTGTTTGTGAGAGGTGCAAATACGTAGCTATTATGGCAGCATCCCTCTCACAATTAACAATACACAGTGAGCATCATCTAGTCATACTGTCGCATCAACCACTATCACATTCTCAAACAGAGCACCCAAAAATGATATACGCTGATGCCATAAAGAAATCCTTGCCAAAGCATCCTAGAACTTGTAAGAAAAGTTCTAAGCAGAAGTCCTTCAGCTCACCTACTCCATTTACACCTACATCAACAAGTCACCAACAACCAGTTTGCACCAAATGAAGTATTCATAAGGCAGTTTCTGACAAAAATGTTTTAGTGATTGGTGACTCACTTGTTCAGTATATAGATTCCCCCTTCACCAGGCTGGGCAAGGACAGGGTTGCTATCAACTGACTCTTGGGTGCCAGGATCACAGACATTACAAAGCTCCCCAAGATCCTTTCCTATGAAAAATATTACTATAGTGTGGTAGTGATCCATGTGGGAATCAGTGACCTGGGGAGCAAAACTCTGAGAAACATGCAGAAAGACATTTTGGAGCTCTCTGTACATGTAACTGATGCAGGCAATATTCAGGTCTTGAGTGGAATCCTTCCCTCACCAAGAATGATGCTTATAGCTAAATAGAATATAATTGGCTTTAACAGTTGGCTCAATAATTGGTCTTGGTGTCATTCACGAGGATTTTAGTATTTATCAGCCTGGTAGTAGATGATCAGTAGTCCTACTTGTTTTGCATGGAATGGCTTGCATCTTTCTCTTTCAAGGGTTTCTCTAAACTGGCAAAAGCCTGCCTTTTCATAGACAGAGTCTATCTAATGGACATCCTACATTATCAAATTCATGAAATCTAAACTGAGCCACATTAAGGTGGTTCTTCTGAATGCTAGAAATCTTAATTACAGATTGCCAGATCTTGAGGCAATCCTGTTTAATTTCTTCAAGTCATTTGTGTTTCTAATACCATGATGGGAATGAACCCCATTCCTAAGTAAGGATATGATTAAAGTTTGTAAAATTAGTATTGTTTCAATCTTTGATGTTAACTAAAACTGCTCTTCACAGCAGCCACAATGTGCCCAGAACTGACTCCTGCAATTCAAATGGAGTTACATGTATTATTATCGTATCTAAATATGTCTATAAATTCTTTTTTTATGAGGCTCATTGCTCCCACTACTTTTGGAACTGTATGAGTATCTTTCTTCCACATCGGTCTCATTTCTGCCTGCAAATCCTGGCATTTTATGACTTTGTATCTCATTGTATATAAGACACAAGGTGTAGCAGTTTCACTGATCAATGCTACTATTCATGGGCTTCTGTTTCTGGTTTTCTCGCATCTATTTTCTGAACTGTTGGTAATCCCATGTGATATAAGCTTCATCATTCTCTATAATGCTCTGTAGCTCATGTTTCCAATGTTTCTCAATTACTTCAGTGTTGTGGTGTTTGCACAATCCCCAGTCTTGCAATAGTCTTGGCACATTATTATGCCTTTAGTGTGTCACACACAGCAACAAGATATGCAAATGTTGCCAGTTCTGTTTAACAGAACCTGCATTTATCTGTTTCTCCCACATGTTCAATGGACTTTGTAAACCAATGTGTACGTAGTCCACTATCCCGGGCCGCCAATATTAACCTTAATCTTTTGGTTTAAATTCCCATCTCAGCCATTCCTGGGTCAAATCCTTGACAATATGAGGTTGTTCCAGGAGTTTTCTATACTTTTCTATACTTGGCAGTATATTTATGGCTTTTCAACATTTCTCTCCTTCTCATTTGATCCTTATCTTTATATTTTTTCTTTTATATTTTTTGGCACATTCAGTTGATATCTGATTTTTCATTCTAGCTTAACACATGAATGCTTCTGCTAAACTAATTGGAAAGGTCATCTTAGACTTCTCCTCATGTTTTAAAACTTTCACTATATTTGGAACTGAGGAGGTCAGCAGATATGTATGCAATCCCACTATCGCAGATCTAGGCATACAATAAATTTCAAGGAAGCACATACCTCTTTTAGAGCAAGGGATATATATAATCATGGTATATACACTGATTTTTATATATCATTTGATAAGCATGAACCATCTTTCTTGTTTTTCTGTCCAACTGATCCAATACCTTTTGGGGCAAGTCTGTCACACCAAAACTGTAAGTTAAAACAGGAAGAGGAAATTGATTTATAGTTTGGACTTTATTCGTAGATGTCCGGGCTGTTTTAATATTAGTTTTAGTCTTCTGAAGTATTTCTCACTGAGTTTTAATTGTATTTGTTCATGTTTTATTGCTGGTCCTTTGTCAATTTCCAAATACTTGTACACTCCTTCCTGTGCACGTTCCATTATGTCACATTCCTGTCCTAGAGTGATATTTTCTTGGCACTTCAACTTTCTTGCTGTAAATGTTGCTTTCGCACATTTATCAAAACCAAGTGTCATTCTCATATCACCTTGGAAAGTTTTAACCACTTGCAGTTGTGCTTTCAACTCCTCGTCTGATGAACTATATATATATATATATATATATATATATATATATATATATAGTTTAATCATCCACAAAAAGTAGATGAGAAATCTTTAAGCAAGTTTGTTTTCTAGTAGCAAAGAGATAGCCAAGACGTAGTCTGTCAAGTAAACAGCTTAATGGGTTAAGGGCAAGACAACAGAGTGGTGACAAAGAATCATTTTTGAATATCCCCCCTTTGAAATTTTATCTCTGTGGTAATAATTTGCCCTTTGTCATGACTTAATTGTAAAGCGGTTTGTCACTGTTTCATAATCACTGTAATGTAATTGATCAACATAGAACATATCTTATACATCTGTAAGAGCTCCCTTATCCTTGAATGTGGGAGGCTATCGAATACTTTTTTGTACTGTATCCATGACATACTTAGATTCTTCCCCATTTTACAATTCTCCATTATGACTTTAATTAACAACAATTGTTTTTTCACTTACCCGGTGAGGTGGGGGGTGAGCCCCACCAGGGCTCTCACTTCTGGCTCCAAGAGCCTGGGCGTCCAGACGCAACCTGATCCAGGGACAGTGTCAGGTGGGGAGTTTGACTGGGGCAGTACACCTGTCAAAGAATACTGCAGGTGTCCTAAGGCAAGTTCAGGGAGGACAGAAACCTCCCGTGGAGCAGAAGGGCAAAAACCCGCTTGATCTTGATTTTCATTATGAATATAGACCATGAAAGCAGGGCCTCACGATCCATCTGTCTTTTTGGATTTTAAGCAGAAGATGTCAGAAAAGTTACCACAGGGTTACTGGCTTGTGGCGGCCAAGCGTTCATTGTGGTGCCACTTTTTGATCCTTCAATGTCAGCTCTTCCTATCATTGTGAAGCACAATTCACCAAGCATTGGATTATTCACCCACTAATAGGGAATGTGAGCTGGGATTAGACCGTCATGAGACAGGTTAGGTTTAACCTACTGATAATGTGTTGTTGCGGTAGTAATCCTGCTCAGTAAGAGAGGAACATCAAGTCCAGACATTTGGTGTATGTGTTTGGCTGAGGAGCCAATGGTGCAAAGCTACCATCTGTGGGATTATGAATGAATGCCTCTAAGTCAGAATCCCACCAAAACGTAATGATACCACAGTGCCACAGATCTCTGGTTGGCCAGGAATAGCCGGCTGCAAGGTCGGCGAGGAACACCGCTCATCACTTTGTTCCATATGACTTTCATTTGTTACCCTTTTGTTCTATTACCATGATTGAGTTTTCTTCTAATCCCTTTTTTCTGCTTTTCCCCTTTGTTTACTTATGTTTGCATTATGAAAATTTTAATAAATAAATCACACACACACACACACACACACACACACACACACACACACACACACACACACATGTATGTGTGTGTGTGTGTGTGTGTGTGTGTGTGTGTGTGTGTGTGTGTGTCTGTGAGTGAGATTGATTTATTTATTTATTTTGGCTAGAATAGTTCCACTAGACATGGCCTATTTTCAAGGGGCAGCCAAGGGCATTATCTTTTTGATTAGGGCAATTTTCAGCTCTCTGAGGAAATTCCTATACTGTTTTCGATATGCCTACACATGTTGTTGTCCTAGATTTAGTTGTTTGTTTCGTTACTAATATATTTAGTGTTCCCATACTCTTTTCAGTTATTGTTGCTATTTTTTTCTTTTTCAGACTGAAAGGTCTGTTTTGTTCCTCTGTGTAAATCAAATTTAATTTATTTTTACATTTGTTTGAAATAGTTAATGTTTAGGGACATGTACTCCTTTTTATAAGTACTAAGATATCTTTTAATCTGATGTCGTAAATCTGTATCCATTCCTTACTGTTAGGACTTCGGTTCCATCCTTACGACCGACACGGCTGTTACCAAGCTCACGCTAGCCAAAAACTCTCAGCTAAGACCTACCCATAATGCCCCTCTCATAGTCTCTTCAGATCTTGTTTGCCGCGTTCCTCGTCAGATATGCCAAGCCTTCTCTCTCAAGCTAAGTGTAGCGCTTTTTGTGTTTATCTATATCAGTACCTCTTTTTAGTCAGTTTACCCTAAATATCATCTTTTCATCTGTAAACTCATATACTTTTCTATACCTTTTCTGTATCCTACCCTCTACCTTTGGTAGTTTCCTTTATACCATCGTTGGTACTGTCCATCTCCTCTACCTTTGGTAGTTTCCTTTATACCATCGTTGGTACTGTCTATCTCCTCTACCTTTGGTAGTTTCCTTTATACCATCATTGGTACTGTCCATCTCCTCTACCTTTGGTAGTTTCCTTTATACCATCGTTGGTACTGTCCATCTCCTCTACCTTTGGTAGTTTCCTTTATACCATCTTTGGTACTGTCCATCTCCTCTACCTTTGGTAGTTTCCTTTATACCATCGTTGGTACTGTCCATCTCCTCTACCTTTGGTAGTTTCCTTTATACCATCGTTGGTACTGTCCATCTCCTCTACCTTTGGTAGTTTCCTTTATACCATCATTGGTACTGTCCATCTCCTCTACCTTTGGTAGGCTCTTTTCCTACCACTTGTGATATTTCTAAGTACCATTGTTGGTACTCCTCACCTTTCTATCTGTCTATATAAAAAAAAAATCCTCTTCTCTCTAACCTTACTGTTGTTGTTTTTTGATGTTTATCTTATTGCTAGGACTAGTATGGGTTTTTCATGATGTCTGAAAAAGCTAAATTAGGATTTAAACATTGCGATAAGTATGGACGAAAGATGCCCAACTCAAACGGTCACGCCCGGTGCATTTATTGTTTGGGCATTGACCACATTAATGCTTCGTGTGATATTTGTTCCAGCTTCAGGAACTGGACTTTAGCTGAATGTAAGAACAAGCTGATTCTGAAGGGTATGATGAAAACTCCCTTCTCAGATGCTCTTTCTGGAACGGAGGTCTCACCACCTCCTAAGACTAAGAAACATAAAGAGAAACAGAGTCACTTGGTTCCTACATCTCCGTCCTCCTCAGAACAGAGTTAACACCAAGCTTCTCCCATGCCTTTGGCGCAGACAACTTTGGCACCAGGCTCCATGTCTTCTTCATAGGTTCATAGGTTCATAGGTTCATAGGTTCATACTAGGCTATCTGCCCTAGGGCATTTATAAGCCTAGCCAGAGTGTGTGTGGCTTTCACCACCCCTTAGGATGAGAATACTATACCCATTAGTTTGCTGTGCCTCTGTCCAGCAGTGACACAGAGATGATTCCCGGGGTAAACCTATGATCTCCCATCCACTCGTCAAGATTTCTCTTGAACAGAGTCAGTGAGGGGCTCTGTCTCACATGGACTGGGATTCTGTTCCGTAGTGTAGGGAGTCTCTGGGTGATGAATCTGTCCCTCCAGCATGTCCTATTTATATCCGTGTTGAGGTTTAAGTCTCTTGCTCTCGTGGCTCTGGTGGATTTGGATTTTTTGAGGTGGAGCATGTCCATTAATTCCGGGTTGGACATGGCCTTGTAGTCAGGCACAGATCACCTCTGAGCAGATGGTATGCGACTGAATAGAGCTGGAGTTTCTTCAGTTGGGTAGCGTATGACATATGTTTGAGCCCCTTTATCCTTTTGGTGAGGAACTTTTGGGGTCTTTCCAACTGCTGCAGGTGTCGGGTCAGGTACATTCCGAATGGGGCATTGTACTCAATCATTGGTCTGATAAGTGAAGAGTACAGGGGTACAATGACCTCTCCTGATCTGGATGCGAATCCCTTCATGATCAGGTGGGCAATGTAGAAGGTCTTCCTAATCACTTTGGCAATGTGAGTGTCAAAAGAGAGGTTACTGTCAACTTGGGTCCCAGGTCCCTGATAACTTCTTCCATGTTTAATGGATTACCACCTATGTGGTAATTAGGGGTTACCTTGTTTTTCCCAAAGGGTATGACTATACATTTTTTGGCATTTAGCTTAAGGCCATGGCTCTGGCACCAGTTATCCATTTCTATGAGACCTCTCTGGAGGATGTCTGTGTCTGATGGAGTGTCAATTATGGTGCCCAGTTTGCAGTCATCTGCAAATTTTGTCAGCCACAATCCCCCTATGTTTGCCTGCACTTCAGAAAAATAAATGCAGAACAAGAGGGGGCCCAGGACTGAGCCCTGTGGGACACCGCTCATGACCGGCTTAGAGTCTGACATGGCACCAGCAACTCTAACCCTGTGGGTTCTGTCCTTGAGCCAGTTTGCAACCCATCTTGTGACATATGGGTTTACATCTAAGCTGGTGAGCTTTTCTATGATGCCCGAGTGGGGTATTGTGTCGAACGCTTTTGCTAGGTCAAGGTAGGCTGTGTGAACTGCCTTACCCTCATCAATGGCCTTAGTGACTGTTTCGAAAAAGTCGACCAAGTTCAGGAGGCAGGATCTGCCCTTGACAAAGCCAAATTGGGTAGGATCCAGTGTGTGTAGGTCCCCAATGTCTTTATTTATGAGTTCCATTATGATCCTCTCCATAGCTTTGCAGACAAGGCTCGTCAAGCTTATGGGGCAGTAATTTCCTGGGTCCATAGAAGCACCGCCTTTGTGGAGTGGGACCACAGTTGCTGTACGCCATTCTTTGGGTACGTATCCTGTAGTAAGGCTAAGATTAAACAGCAGCCTTATGTGTGGGTTTAGTTCCTCATTGAGTTCGTGTAGCACACAGCCGGGGACACCGTCCGGTCCCATTGATGCTGTGTTTTTTGCTTTAGAGAGAGCAGCTCTCACCTGGGCATCTGAGATGTTTGGGATGCTAGACTCTGGTGGGATAGATATTTCTCCTTTTGGGGGGTAGGGAGGGGAGAAATTTGCACTGAACCTGTCTGCCATTATGTTGGCAATGTCTGTGGGTTCAGTGATTTTTGTATCATTTTGGACTAATTCTGAGCATATCTGGGAGTTTCCACCCAGGTTTCTAACATAGCTAAAGAAGGCCTTATGATTGTCTTTTGTGTCTTTAGCGATTTTTCTCTCAAAGTTGGCCTTGGATGATTTTATGAGTGATCATAGTTTTTTGCTAGTATTGATCAGAGATGCCTTCACTTTTAGGGATTTTGCTCTGCCATGTAGTAGCTTTCTCCTCTTGTTGTAGAGTTTGTTTATGGCTGGGGTCCACCAGACCGGGCACCTGCCTTTGGTGGAAAGGGTCTTGATTTTATTAGGGATTGCTTGATCCAAACATTCCTGGAGGTGCTCGTAGAAGGCATTTGTAAGGGTTTCAGCAGTGTGGGTTGTGGTTTCCACTGGCTCGGGGGCCTTGAAGGATACCACTCCAGTCTTAAGAAGTGTGAAGTTTGCTTTTGAGAAGTTATTCACTGTGGTCTTTTTTGCTGGGGTTGGGGGCAGGATGTGGATCTCCAGTGAGATTAATTTATGGTCTGATCTCACCAATGAGGGATATACTTCCGGTGTGGAGCATTTTGTCCCCATGTTTATGATGATCAGGTCTAGTATATTTTCTCCTCTTGTGGGAATGGTGACTAGTTGTTCCATAGCATTTGAGTTTATGAACTCCAGGAACCTTTGGGCTAGGGTGTTGGGGCTTGAGTAATGTTCCCAGTCTATGTTTGGGTAGTTGAAGTCACCCAATATGATGGTGTTTGGAGAGAAATTCATACTCTCCAGTGTCTTCAGGAAGGCTGTGTGGGTTTCCTGAGTTTGAGAGGGTGGTCTGTAGCATGCTACAAACTGTAGGGCAGTTTTACCTATAGTTAATTGCACCTGGATGGTCTCCGATGCTTTGTGCGTTGTCACTAACCTGGAGGTGTGGGTATCCTTTATGAATATGGATACTCCCCCTCCTTTTGTGGTTCGGTCCGGATTTTGGGTCCGGAACGCATGATATGAGGTATAACCTGATAGTGCTGGGGTGCTCTCAGGAGCCTTGAACCAGGTTTCAGTCACAGCACAGACATCGATGTTCTCCATACTGAGGAGGGCTTCGAGGGCGTGCATCTTGAGGTTTAGACTTCTGGCATTGAGCAGTATTACCCTTAGTTTTTTTCCATTTTTATTTTCTAGGGCGGTAGGTTTATCATTTGAGCCTTGCCTAAAAAAGGCACTATGGGGGAGGCAAGAGCCTTTGCCAATATCCGGAAGCCCAGGGGTGACAGGTGCAAGCCATCCCTTGCGAAGCAGCATGGCTTGTCAAGCATGTCATCCCAGGCAGACAGACATTGGATCCCCTTAGAATGACATCAGTAATTAAGCCAATTATTAAAGCTGATCATTTTGTCTCTGTATTGTGGCATCATTCTTGGTGAGGGTAGGATAATGCTCAGGGTCAGGGTCATACCGGCCTGGGCTACATAATCTGAGAGCTCCTCTATGTCTCTTTTCATGTAGTCCAGGGAGGTACGTCTCAGGTCATTCACACCGGCATGGACAATGACTGAGTCATACTTGTACTTGCTGTGGAGTGACCTGAGTGCTTGTGTTATGTGGCGGATTCTAGCGCCCGTCAGGCAGCTTACTGTGATCTTTTCCTTGTTCAGTCTGGTGAGTGGGACGTCAGTGTGTTTGACTATGGAGTCACCTATAACAAGTGTGTCTGGCATTGTGTTTGGCCTTAAGGGCTGTGACTGTTTAGCACACTGACTTTGAGAACTATGTGTTGCATGTCTTATGTCTTGAGGTGGCAGTTGCTTGGGTGTCTGCTTTGGAGGCCTCTGTAGTTTTGGTAGATTTTTGATCAGTGCCTCCGAGTATGTCTTTGTGTGTTTATGTGTTTGTTTTGCAGTTGTGATAGTTCTATGTGAAACTGGGTTTGTGATGTGCGTGGTTTCCTTCTCCTCCTGTCTGGTCTTGCCAGTCCTGAGTTGAGAGAGCTCAGCCTCCAGTTTGGCTGTATAGTTGCATCTCTCACATGTATTTGTGTTTTGTGGGAGAAGGAGTGGGTTTTCTGTGTACATGAGGCAATTGTAACATTGCCTCAAGATGCCCAGATTCACCAGCTGAACAGGAGAGGACGCTAGCAACTGACCCTTCGACATGCTAGAAAAAGTGAAAAAGTTTGCTGTGTAACTGAGTCAGAAGGGACCTATAGGGAAATGGGTACTCAAGGGGATTCTAGGCTAATGTAGTACTTTGTTTAGTATATAAGTACTTTACCTATATAAAAATGCTTTAGGAGCAAGTGCTGAGCTTTTGAGATAGAGAATAGACTGTTTAGATTGCAAGTAGAGAAGTTCTAAGGGAAAAATTGAAGAGCAGACTTTACAGAGCCAGAAATAGTTTAACCTTGTTTAACCGGCGCTGCCCGATGGTGCTCTATGGGCAACTCCACGCTAAATCACGCAAAAACGCGCTAAAGCGGGCTTTATAGCAGGGGGTTGAAAAGAGCTAGGAATTGACCCAAAATGGCCAATAGACTACAAGTTTCTGGCTGGAACCACTGCTCTAGGGACAAATAGGCTGCTCAGTGCTCCCCACTCCCACTGGTGAACAAAGAAGCTTCCTTTTATCCAGATAAGGATACGGAATAGCACAGGAACCAAGCTAAAGCCCAGAGATCAGCAAACTCTGAAGACTGGACTATTCTAGTTCAGTAAGGTGGGAAAACAAGATTTTTTTTTTTTCCAGAAAACAGAGGAAAAACAGACAGTAAATGCTATAAATGCTTTTAAACAGCTAGCGCACTTGAGTGTGTTAGCCTACAGGTAAAATTAAGCAACAAATAACTTTTTTAAAAGTGCAAAACAGTTAATCAACACAAAAACATTTTAAATAGAATGCAGAGCTGTATAAACAGGCGAAAATGCAGTCGCTAAGCAGTAAATAATCAAAAAGCCAGAAAAAAATACTTAAATCAGGAAAAAGTCACTCTTTTGCTCTCTGCTGCTTGTAGAACTATGCAGGACACCACGAGGAGTGGTGCTGAGTTGAATACAAGCGAAAAAGCGCGCTAAAGTGGGCTTTATTACAGGGGGCTGAAAAGAGCTAGGAATTGACCCAAAATGGCCAATAGACTATAAGTTTCTGGCTGGAACCACTCCTCTAGGGACAAATAGGCTGCTCAGTGCTCCCCACTCCCACTGGTGAACAAAGACGCTTCCTTTTATCCAAATAAGGATATGGAATAGCACAGGAACCAAGACAAAGCCCAGAGATCAGCAAACTCTGAAGACTGGACTATTCTAGTTCAGTAAGGCGGGAAAACAAAGATTTTTTTTTTTTTGTTTTAAAACAGAGGAAAAAACAGACAGTAAATGCTATAAATGCTTTTAAACGGCTAGCACACTTGAGTGTGTTAGCCTACAGGTAAAATTAAGCAACAAATAACTTTTTAAAAGTGCAAAACAGTTAATCAACACAAAAACAGTTTAAATTGAATGCAGAGCTGTATAAACAGGCAAAAATGCAGTCACTAAGCAGTAAATAATCAAAAAGCCAGAAAAAAATACTTAAATCAAGAAAAAGTCACTCTTTTGCTCTCTGCTGCTTGTAGAACTCTGCAGGACACCACGAGGAGCTGTGCTGAGTTGAATACGCCCTTGGTGCTGCCCTTAAGTTTGACTCCTACTACTGTACCGGCTTCGACACCATCCTCCATGGTGCTGACCCTGGTCTTGACACAAGCTCTGACTACTGTACCTGCATCAGCACCATCCCTGGCCATGGTGCCGATATCTTATACAGTTCCACAGACACTGACACCGTTGGTTCCAAAGGTCGAACACCTTCCCAGAACCAAATATTCTCCCACTTATGACCCTTTTTTGGGATAACAGTTTAGTCCCTTTCTCAAGAGACCTGACTCTCCTTCCACAGCTTCCTTCAGATCCACCAGGAGTCTTTCAGAACAAGATGTAGTGAGGGTTGTGGATCAACTTTTGGCAGCTAGAGGATTGCCCACCCCTGCTAGGTCTTCCTTCCCCCTTGGAACAGAAGCTTTCATGGCATATTCACCTGTATATCCTCCTCTGGCCTCTTCTCAGGCCCCAGAGACATCAGTACCAATGACCACCCTGGTGCATACTGTCTTACTCCGACTGCGGAGGTTCCCCTGTCGGCACCGATTACTCTTGGTGCTATAGCTCCATTGGAACTGGCACACTCTCGGAGCAGTGATTGGGCTGTCAGCATCCTGGCTCCTAGTTCGGCACCTATTTTTTCACTGGCGCCATCTATGGCCACGGCTCATCCGACAGCTACCAGTCCTCTCGGAGCTCCTCACCTGGAGGTGGGCTCCTCGGGGCGGGGTGTGACCCAGGTTCTGAGGTTGTTCTTCTCGGTTCCGGGCTCCCATCCCTCCTTGGGCGAGCATGCTTTCTAGGTGATAGAGAGGGTCCTTGCCTCAACAGACTCGCATTTGGCAATACTGGCATCTACACCAGAACCCCCTTCTAGCATGCAGATGTCCCAACCCCCTACTCTGGGATCCTGAGCATGGGAGCCACAAGACCTGCCCTTGAAGGGAACCCTTTCTCTGGAGTCTTCCTCAGAAGATCCCACTGGGGAGCCACCCCAGAAGAAACAAGTCCCCTGAGGAATCCATCACTGAGGACACCAATTCCGATGAGGGAGAAGGGTCCCCACGGTCTCTGCCAGAAGACTTGTCATTTTGAGACATTCTCGAAATCCTCAAGCAGATGGGAGACTGGAAGTCCTCTAACCCTTCTTCAGAGGAATCGGTGTTCTTGCAGGCCTTCTGGGCTCAGCCATCTACTTCCTGGGTGACCCCACCTGCAGATGAGCTTGTTAAGCTGATTGTGCAGCATACCTGAAAAGCCCCGGACAACATAGAACCTGTCCCCCAGAGGCCAGACAAAATTTTGTCCACCCCTGAAGACCAGCCCAGTTGTTCCAAGCAGCTAGCAGTTGATTCCATGGTCGTGGCAGTGGCCATCAAGAGGGAACTGGCAGAAGATAGTTCAACTGTTCATTCCCGGAACAGGGAGTCTTGGGCTATGGACAGACTGGAGAAGTAAGCCTATGCTTCAGCGACCTTTGCCATTTGATTGCTGAACTATTTGGCACACTTTACTCACCTCCAAAGAGGCCTTATATCAGAAATTTCTGCCTCTTTGGCGAGGGTACTGCCTCATGAGGTGTGTGACATTGTTGCCTCTCAGCTGGCTGCCCTGGAATCTTTCTCAAACCCCTTGATGCATTTGATATCTCACACCACTGAGGGGGCAGCTCGAGCAGCTGCATCAGGCATCATCATGAGACGGCATGCCTGGATGCATTTGTGTGATTTTGCGGACCCTTTTAAATTGTCCTTTGTCAATGTGCCTGTTGATGAATCTTCCCTTTTTGGTCCCAAAGTAAGAGGCACACTATCACACAGTGAGAAGGATGGAAAGACCTTGTCTGCTGTGGGCATACGTTTTTCCACCCCCAGAGATCCTATTCCAGGAACCAGAGGGGAGGAAAATTGTGGTTCAAGAAGTCCCGAGGATCTTTTCGTGACACTCGTGGTGGGCAATCTCCCCCCAAGACAGTGGGGGCAACTCATCCGGAAAATGCACCTTTCTGGGCAGAGGGGGTCTGCAAAACCAGGGTGCTAGAGATTCCTTCTCTGGCTGACCCTACTAACGGTCCTGAACAGCAGCCCGATTGCTTTACTCTGGAAGTAGTCGGGGGTCATTTTTCCCTGCACCTACAGGCCTGGCAAACCATAATGACGGATGCATGGGGGCATAGAATAATATCCAGGGGCTACTATATCCCATTTGATCTTACTCCCAGACCTGTCAAACAAATCCCCAATGTCCCACCCAGTCAGAGGGAGGCAGCAGCCTTAGAAATCAAAAAGCTGCTAAGAAAAAGAGTCATCCATCCAGTCACACCAGACCAGAGAGGATCCGGGTTTTACTTGAGGTTTTTTTAGTGCCAGAAAAGACAGGAGACTGGAGACCAATCCTTGATCTCAGCTTACTAAACAAATTCATAAAACCTCAAAAATTTCTCTGCTTCCAGCTGGGAGCCAATCACTATCAGTTCAGGGTACTGCCCTTTGGTCTCTTGACAGCCCCCAGAGTGTTCACCAAATGTATGGCAGTCATAGTAGCTCATCTCCGACTAGAAGGATTCCAGGTGTTTCCATACGATTGGCTCCTTACTGCCACAACCTTCCTCCTCACAGCCTCAAAAATAAGAAGCCAGATTCAAGTCTTTCTTCCTCAGATGTTTGTACCAGCATGCCTTGTACTACAGCTATTGGGATCTATTGCAGCAACCCTTACCTTAGTTCCACTGGCGAGGTTGCACATGAGACTAGTACAGTGGCTCCTTTCATCACAATGGTCAATCTTTACCCATCCACTCGACAACATGACAAATCTTGGCAAGAAAAAAATGCTTTGGTGGATGAAGCCAGAATCAAATCTTTGGTGTTGACCATTCTGTCTTCCCCAGCCCAGGGCCATGGTGACCACGGATACTTCCCTGCTAGGGTGGGTGGGGTGCATTTCCAGGGAAAGACAGTCCAAGGCACCTGGTCCCCCATGGCATTTAATTTGCACATAAGTGTCCTGGAATTGAGGGCAGTTCCCTTAGTGTTGCAAGCATTCCACACATCCCTTCCTTCTGGGACCATTGCAATTCAGTCGGACAACATGTCAGTCGTCTGGTACATCAACAAACAAGGCAGAACCAGGTCTTACCCTCTGTGTCGGGAGACCATGAGAATTTGGCACTGGGTGATGGCTTCCAAGTGCTTTCTTATAGCAATGCACATTCCCGGAAGTTCTAACCTTATTGCGGACAGTCTGAGCAGGAACATTCTGATGCCTCACGAGTGGTCCCTCAGTCCTATTATAGCGGATCAGATCTTCCGCCATTGGGGCAGGCCTTGCTGTGATCTGTTTGCTTCCCCCTAAACAACAAATGCAGAAGCTACTTTGCCCTGATCCCCCCTCAGGGGGAGTCACCGAGGGATGCTCTGACACATGATTGGCCCCCGGGTCTTTCCCCATTTCCCCTCATCCCAAAATTCCTCCAGAAAGCTGAAAGGTTGAGAAGCAAAGTGATCCTCATTGCCCCTCATTGGCCCCGTCATGTCTGGTTCCCTTTCCTATGGCCTCATCTGATTCACAGCCCATGGATCCTGGATCAGTTCCAAGGTCTGCTGTCTCATCCTCAGGGGCTGATTCACCCCAATCTCCACAGCCTCAAGGTCACAGCTTGGTTTCTCCACTTCCGATGATTGCCAGGCTACCTAATATTTAATCTCCTGTTCGTGAGATTCTTCTGGCTTCACACAAACCTTCCACCAGGAAAATTTATCCTAGTAAGTGGGCTATGTTCTCTACATGGGCCAAAGATCATAACATAGACCCCTTCTCCATGCCTATTCAGAAGATCCTACAATACCTGACTACCCTATTACATGCAGGAGCTTCAGCATCGAAAATTACTGTGCATTTAGCAGCTATCGCAAATTTTCACAATGGATTTGATAATGCTTCTGTTATGTCACACCAACTGTGCAAAACCTTTTTAAAAGGAGTATTGCATGTTAAACCTCCTGTCAAGCCCCCTATAGAACCTTGGGACTTGACATTGGTGCTTCAGTCATTAACAAGCCCTCCTTTTGAAGCTTTTAATTCATGTGATATGAAATTTTTGTCTTGGAAGACTCTATTTCTAGTAGCCCTTACCTCAGCAAGAAGAGTATCTGAGTTGCAGGCCTTGAGTGTCAAGAGATCTTACCTGGTTTTTCATAGGGAAAGAGTGTCCCTATGTTCTGACCCATCCTTTTTGCCCAAGGTCATTTCTGGGTTTTCAGTTAACCAGTCTATTGCCCTGCTGTTTTTCTTCCCTCATGATTCAAATAGAGGGGAATATCTTTTGCATACCCTTGATGTTCATAGGCAACTTTGTTTTTACTTGGACAGAACTAAATCTTTCAGGACAATGGATCAATTATTTGTGGCCTTTGCAGGACCCAGATTGAGTAGGCCTGTTTCCAAAATGACTTTATCTTTTTGGCTTAGAAACACCATCACCTTCATCTACCATCACAATAAAGTGTCTTTACCTTCCAGAATAAAGGCTCATTCGACTAGATCAATGGCTACTTCAGTGGCTTTTCATTCCAGAGCCTCTATGGATGATATCTGCGCAGCAGCCACTTGGGCAAGACCACATACCTTTATCACTCATTACAAATTGGATTTGGCCTCCAGGGGCCGAGCATCTTTTGGTTCTATGGTGCTCAGGAATATCCTTCCTTAGGGCCACCCAGGACTCAAGTAGCTGGGGACTCAGTCCTAACAGTAAAGAATGAATAAAGATTTACAACATCAGATAAAGAAGTTATATCTTACCATAATGTTCCATCTGTGTTGTAGATCTTTATTCATTCATTACTTCCCGCCCTCCTTCCCCCTGCCTGGACTCCTGGTGGACTTTAGGATTTCCTTAGTTAAGGTATTTGCTCAGCCAGAGCCTCCTACTGTCTCTTATTATTTCTACACTATGGGGGTGGGCAAACTCGAACTGAAGAGACTATGAGAGGGACATTATGGGTAGGTCTTAGCTGAGAGTTTTTGGTTGGCACGAGCTTGGTAACGGCTGTGTTGGTTCCGAGGACAGAACCGAAGTCCTAACAGTAATGAATGAATAAAGATCTACAACACAGATGGAATGTTATGGTAAGACATAACTTCTTTTTTCCATCTGAGCAACCCTCAATTCAGGCAACTGGGATCTTAGTTTATCAGCTCATCCAAAGGACAGTGCTTCAGGGATACAGTCCCTGCTAATACAATACTGTATGTAGTGCTAGTAATAGAACATGAATCTGGGTGACTGATGTGGGTTGGAAGCCACATATATGATATTTCTAACATTAAAGGCAAGTGTACTACCTGTGGAGTCACGGGCTCTGCTTGTTTGCATTTTAATCTTACATGCAATCTCACAACATGTCTGCTGACAGCATAAAGAAGTGAAAAAGGGTTTAAAAGCTTCAGGCCAGGGAAATAATATACCTATTAACTTGCATGACATATGAAGAGGAATTGACATAAGATTAAAATTCCTTTATATCATGTAAGCATATATACTGCTACCTAGTGGGACTTAGCTAGTTACCTAAAAATAGCTGTCTTCTTGGAAAGATGTTTAAATGCAATAATTGTGTTATATTGCCTCCTTAAAAAAAGTATATCCTTAGTGGTAACTTTTTTTCAGAATTTGACCAGCTCATATACAACCTACTGTCTTGCTGATATTTCATTTTTCCTTTTGTTTGAAAAAGCTTCCAAATGAAACCTTTAACCTGAATGCATGCTAATGTCTAATTCACATTACTGAGAGATTACTGCCCTACCCAGTAATTAAGCCTCTACAGGCATTCTGTGTAGTATTTCACGTAGTCTACACCAAAAATAAAAAAAATTACCATTTTCTTAGTCACGACAGGAATTCCTTTGCATTCTTTTCTAGTATAGACTTGTCAGGTGATGTTATGTGAGGTACAGCTCATGGAAATCTAGTTAAAAAAGACACAGCTGTGAGGAAAAAACTGAATATTATTCTTTACTTCCAAAATAAACATTCTTGTTATCCTTCTCAAAATATTATATTAAGAAATCTTTCATGCTTGTTCATTTATAATTTTAATTATCCTTTTTTTCTTTCTATTTCCTTAATTGCACCATTCTTGGTTGTGGGAGAAAGTAGTTTTACTTATTGCATCATAGTGATTTGGTGGGTTGATCAGACTGGTCCTGTCTCAAAATGGGTAAAGCAATAGTAAGACCCACCTCCTTTTTGATGGTGTACTTTTTATAGGGTTATACTTCTGTATCTTTCAAAAGACCTTTATATATTTATTGCTATTCACTTTTGTTTAGTAGTCCTGATGCTTTATGAAGAAACCAAAAAAACAAAACTGCTAAAGTATGTATTTGTGTGCTACATTTCCAGGTCATTATGTATAACATTTGATTTTGGAGGAGGTGTCTACATTTCAGTACTAGTTACTCCACATTAAGGAGTTTACTATAGCAATAACCCATGCTGGGTGTGGGTAATGCTGGATTTACCCACGGCTGGTGTGGTTTGGTCACGAGGGCGAAGCCCGAGTGACCAAACAAAGCCAACCGTGGGTAAATCCAGCATTACCCACACCCATCAATGGGTTATTGCTATTATACAATGACATTATTTAAGAAAAAAAATAATTAATTTTCTTAAATAATGGCATTGTATAATGCCTTCTTGCTGCCCTTTCGCAGCTGTCTGGTATTCTGAGGCAGTTCTGATTTACTGCGCATGCGTATGCCTATGCAGTACATCAGAGCTGTGGGCAAAAGCAACGGAGAAAGCAAGATCTCTGTTGCTTTTTACAAACTGTTTCGCTATGTTAAATGGGTTTAACATAGCGAGACAGCTTTAAAAAAAGCAATGGAGCCGTTGCTTTTTTTAAAGCTGTCTCGCTATGTTAAACCCATTTAACATAGCGTAACAGTTTGTAAAAAGCAACAGAGAAAGCAAGATCTCCGTTGCTTTTTACAAACTGTCTCGCTATGTTAAACGAGTTTAAAATAGCGAGACATTGTGAAACAATGGAGATCTTGCATTCTCCGTTGCTGTAAAAAAAAAAAAAAGAGTTATAGTAATGGAAAAAATCCGGGCGACCGGACCTTTTTCCATTACTATAACTTTGATTTACAACATGCACGCTGACCAATCAGCGTGCACGTTTTTTTTTAAATTAATGGGGGGGGGGTCGTTGTATAATTCATGTTATTATTACATATCAAAGTGTGAAGTAACCCCATCCCATTTTATTGTAGTAACTTACATTAGTAACAGCAAACATTCATATACAAATATTAGAATTAATGGACATATACTCGCAACACATTTAAATGTTAAAAGCACTTAGAAATTAGGTAATGTAATGCTCATATGATTCAGAAATGTTTACTGATGTGAACTAAGAAGTTGGTTTCTATAAAAAAGACAAATCAGTGTATAAAATCTTTAATGATAAATAAGCAGGGAACTACAGTTTGGCAACTCCTAACTTTGAAACATGTCACATTTAAAGGAATAAACAGGTAAAATATATAGGATAAGATGTAAAAATATGAGCTAATAGGACCAGGAAGTTGTAAAATAATGTAAAAAGTTAACTTGTGACTCATGGAGAACTGCATATTGCTGCTGGAGAATCATTATGTTACTGCCGTTCGACTTTTATTTATTGAAATTTCACAAGCTCAAAAAAGAAAAGTAAACCCCCACTTCTGTGAAAGTGCACTACATCGAAAGTGCACTTTTGCAAAAGACGATTCACCGAATCAGAAAAAAAAAATACTTTAAACACTGTTTTGCATGGGGGAAGCCCCCCACACCCCCCATACCCCCTACTTAAATATGCTAACTCTGAGATTGCACTACATTGGGGAAAGGATATATTTCCTTATCCCCACTGTAACGTGCTTTGGCAAATCATCTTTCGTGAAAATGCACTTCCAGTGTAGTGTACTTTCGCTTAAGTGGGTTCGACCTTCTGTTTCTCAACAAACTATGCTTTCAACAAATAGAATTAGACCCGTTACTGCACACCAAGAAGGCAGACAGTGCACTCTGCATATGCAAATGAACTACAGAGAATGAATAAAAGTGTTATCACTTTTTAGAAACTGATATGCTGTGCATCAATGCTGTCTAATGAAACCATTGTACAAAGTAGTTAGAGAAGTATGATAGGAGGCCACAGTTCTTTTTGTGGCTGTGGAAGCAAAGCCAGCAATCCTATTAGTGATATAGTGTGATCTGAGCTTGCAGTACCACAGCTGCATTAAGAGCAACAGATGTGTGATAACAATTCAGTGAATTGCTGTGTATATGTACGTGTGTGTGTGTGTGTGTGTGTGTGTGTGTGTGTGTGTGTGTGTGTGTGTGCGTGTGTGTGTGTGTGTGTGTGTGTGTGTGTGTGTGTGTGTGTGTGTGTGTGTGTCTGTGTGTTGTAAGTGTAAACCACTTTAACATACATACAGTCACACACATCCACACACACTTAAAGCATATGTGGGCACACAGTCACGCACACACACACACACACACACACACACACACACACACACACACACACACACACACACACACACACACACACACACACACACACACACACGTACATATACACAGCTGTTCACTGAATTGTTATTATACATCTGTTGCTTTTAATGCAGTTATGGTACTGAAAGCTCAGAAATGTGCCAAAATGCATCAGTAGATTGTGCTGACATCACTCATTCAGTTATAGGTTCATAGGTTAATAGGAGGTTACTAGGCTATTGACCCGAGGGTCATTTCAAGCCTAGCCATTTTCACCCAGTGTATTACAAGAGAAAAAATATTGTCAATGCCTGAGATTATTCTTAGTAATGACTGCACATATCTAGGAGATAAGTGGGAGCTATCCCCGGCAAGAATTTACGATTTCTCATCCAATCATCCAGGCTACACTCAAAAAGAGTCATAGAGGTGCTCTGTTTAATGTGAATTGGTAGCCTATTCCAGAGAAGTGGCAACCTCTGTGAGACGTAGTTGTCTCTCCAGCAAGTCCTGTTTATGTCACAGACTAGGTTCAGGTCCTTTAAGTGGGTGATTCTAGTCTCATTTGACTTGTGGACTTGCAGCATTTTTATTAGGTTTAGTTCAAAGATTGCTCTGTAAGCCAGGCATAAGTCTCCTTTAAGTAATCTATATGCTACTGAGTGCAGTGACAAGGACTTTAGTCTGTTCTTGTAAGGCATGGACTGGAGACAATGAATTTCCCTAGTTAGAAATCCCTGAGATCTTTTAAGTTGCTACAGGTGTCTGGTAAGGTAGATACCAAAGGGGGCATTATACTCAATTATAGACCTGGTGAGGGATGAGTATAGGGGTGTTATAGCCTCTTTCACTTTTGAGTCAATGTCTTTGTTAATCAGGTGTGCGACGTGGAATACCTTCCTTACCACTGTAGACACATGGTGGTCAAATGTAAGGTTGCAGTCTACTTGTGTTCACAAATCCCTCACTACTACATTGGCACTTAGGGTATTATTGCTTATTTGATAGTCCATAGGGACATTTTTATCACCACAGGGAATGATGATGCATTTTTGTGCATTTAGTTTAAGTCCGTGGCTTTGGCACCAATCATTGGTCTGTGTAAGTCCCTCTTGGAGTATACCGACATCGTTAGGGGATTCAGTGACTGCACCTAGTTTGCAGTCATTAGCAAACTTAGTCAGCCACAGACCCTTTATTTCGGCCTGAACTTCTGAGAAGTATATTCCAAACAAAAGAGGGCCCAGCACAGACCCTTGCAAGACCCCACTGGTGACAGGTCTGCTGGTTAAAGTGGTGTCACCCATCTTGATTGAATGTGAATGGTTAGTGAGCCAGTTTGCAACCCACCTAACTACAAAAGGGCTGACATTCAGTTGGGTAAGTTTGTCAATGATGCCTGTGTGTGGAATTGTGTTGAAGGCCTTAGCCAAGTCAAGATAGGCTGTCTGCACAGATTTGCCCTCATCTATAGCTCTGGTCACATTTTTGAAGAAGTCTACTAGGTTTAACAGGCATGATCTGTCCCTGACAAAACCAAATTAGGCCAGATCTAGGGTTTGGAGGTCACCTATATCCTTATTTATGAAGTCCATGATGATTTGTTCCATAGCCTTACAAATGAGGCTGGTCAAGCTTATGGGTCTGTAATTCCCTGGGTTTGTTGCTGTGCCGCCCTTGTGAAGGGGGATAACAGTCGCTGTTTTCTATACAGCAGGAACAAATCCTATACTCAGGCTGTGGTTGAATAGGGTGCCTAAAGGGGTTGCTAATTCATGTTTTAGATTATTTAGAATGCGTGCTGGGATGCCATATGGTCCCATAGAGGCTGTGATTTTTGCCTTGGAAAGGGCAGAGATAACTTGCTCTTTGGATTTGCAAGGTGGGGGTGATGATGAAGGTATGGTTTGTGGTATGTTTGGAGAGGATAAAGGGGTGACATTTTCACCAAACCTGTCTGCTAGAAGATTAGCAATTTCCTCAGGATTAGTGTGTGTGTGTGTGATATTATTTGGCACTAATTCAGCACACGTCTGAGTCCTACCTTTTTGGTTGCAGATGTAGCTGAAGAATGCCTTACGGTTATCCTTAGCTATGTTTGCTAAATTGTTCTTGAAATTGCCCTTAGAGGATTTTACAAGTTGACTTATTTGTTTATTTAGGCCGAGGAGGGTGCTTTTCCAGTGCTGGGACCTCCACTTTGTATTTTTAGACAACAGCTTATTTCACTTGTTGCATAATCTGTTGATGCTAGATGTCCAGCAGGGTGGCTTGTTTTTTCTTGTGGATCTTACTTTGATCCTGTCCAGCACAGCTGAGTCGATACATTTGTATAAATGTTGTGTATACCTTAGTATAGTCAATGCCATCTGAGTGAACAAGGGCTTGGAAGTTGTTTATGCCATCCCTTAGGAGATATATTATAGTCTGCTTTGGTGACGTTTTTAATCTGACTTCACCTTTGATGGGTTATGGAGTTATGGCTACTTCAAAAGTGACTGCTTTATGATCGGCTTTTACTAGTGAGGGCCCTACAATTACAGTAGAGCATTGGTCACTCATGTTAGTGAGAACCAGTTCAAATATTTTAGAGCCCCTTGTGGGGTTTTGTACAATTTGGTCCAGGGCATTTTAGTTAAGAAAGTCAAGGAACTTTTGTGCGAGTATGTTTGGGCTCATATACGTTTCCAAGTTGATGGTAGGTTACTTAAAATCTCCCATGACTAGAGTATTAGGTTGTATTTGGATTGACTCAAGTAGGGCCAAATAGGCTGCATGGGCTTCTTGGTTCATGGAGGGGGACCTGTAAGTAACTATGAGTTGAAGTGGGGGGGGGGGGGCTCTTACCCACGGTAATCTGAACTTGGAGTAATTCTATAGAGTTATCCTGTCTGACCAGTCTCCTAGTGTTTAGCAGCATAACCCTTATTTTGTTTGTGCTAGATTTTTTCACATCAGAAATTTTGTTGTTGAGACCTTGCCTAAAAAGGCACTATGGGGGAGGGAAGTGCCTTAGCCAACAGCCAAATACCTAGAGGTGCCAGGTGAAGACCATCTCTGGCAAAGCAGTGTGGTCTATCAACTATTTCATCCCAGGCTGACAGGAACTGGATACCCATTGAATGACATCAAAAATAAGCCAATTATTAAAGTCAATATTTTTTTTGTTTGTATTGTGGCATCATCCTAGATGAGGGTAAAATACTGCTCAAGGGTAGGGACATACCTGACTGGGACACATATTCAGAGAGCTCAATCATGTCTTTCATCATATAGTCCAGTGAGGTATGTCTCAAGCCCTTCACACCAACATGGACTATGACTGAGTCATAATTGTACCTTTTGTTGAGAGACTTGTGTACATGTGTGATCTGAGTAATTCTGGCACCTGACAGACAACTGACCATAACCTTCTCCTTGTCCAACCTGATAAGTGGGATGTCTGTGTGTCTTACTATTATTACGCACTATTAACTTCTGATTTAGATTTTGATGTGTTCAATGGTTTACTTAAAGGACAACCGTGCCCTCAGACTCAAAAAACATATTTATTTCATCATGTTTTGATGTTTCCTACATTTTAACAGCACTCTGAGACTATTTTGAGCTTTTTAGATATTTTTAGATGCAATTTCTGACTCTGACCACATGGGGTCTGGCATATTGAAAAAATTCAGACTGTTTACTCTGCCTCTAAGTATCCCAGAATGCATTATTTGTCTCCAAAAAATTGCATCAGATCTGCCACGTTTTGCCTTAAGTTGCTGTGACTTCATTGACTTAACAGGCATTCACTGCAGGCTTAAAATCCCCTACTTTTGGTTAAAATGTTATCCTTTTTCAATGACCACTTAAAACACAAGTAGTACAAATGCTACAGAACAGAACTGAAAAGTGCATTTTCTAGCTCTTTCATCTTAGAAATGCTAAATTGCTTTCTTTTGTGAAGGCTGAAATCTAGCTCTTCAAGGAATCTCCCCTCCCACTTCACACCTACCTTCCCTAGCTGTCAAAGAGCCAAGAGTAATTTGACCCATTATCTGCATGTGATTGACAGCTCGTCACAGCAGGTGACCAGAGTAATGTACTGTTTGCTTGTCAGCCTTTTCCTCCTTACAGTGGGAGACTTTCTTTGTTGCACTCCTCCTGTCAAATTTAAAACCAAGCTACATAGCACTGGCAATAATCCCTGCTTTGCAAAGCATCAATCTGCCACTTATTTTCCCTTCCTGTTTAAATAGCTAACAAATGATACACTATAAACAAAGTATTTCAGACTTGCATGACAGCACCCACATGCTTTTTTGAGTCAATATTTAAAAAAAAAAATTATGGTAGTGCATACCACTTGTAATTTGTTGCACTGTTTAATTGTGCCAGACATTGGCTTATGCAAAAACATGCAGTTACTGTCTACACATGGTCACTGCAGATTTATGCTCTTACTGTTTGTAGCCCTTACTGTACTTCATTACATATCAGTAGGGCTTTTCAGAATAGTGAGATTATATAGTCTGCTTTTTTGGCTGGACTTTCACAGTTCCAGCAATGGGCAACTACATATACTCCATCATATGTTGGTTTACTCAGAATTTCACCACTTAGTATGCATGGTCTTACTACATTTTTTGCTTTAATTACAGTATCGCAATTTACAAAGTATGCGCTCTATCCATTTATCTCTAAATGTAACCTCTGTATACATTAAGACTGCAGCCTAATGAAGATCCAACACCTGTGAAACAGTTGTCATTTTAATGGACCTTACAAATCTATAGTAATCAAATATCATTTAATTTTGCTAAATGTACCAGAAGTCAACTGATCCATCATTAGACATACAAGATAAGCTGGCTTTTGGTTTACAATGTGCAAAACTGGAAATTCCCACAGCACTATTGCGAAAAGCCTCTGTACCTCGTCAAGGTAGCCAGCATCACAGAGGTCTACTCACACCACAATACTTCCGTCTACAGCCTGATCCACTCACATCACCACTTGCATTACACCCCTGCATGTAACAGGCTTCCAGATGCATGCAACGCTTGCCCAGCAAAAAACTATACATGCTGATATTTATTCACCAAGGAACAGTCCTTACACACTGTACAAGCTCCAGCTGCCGAAAAATAAAAAGGAATCATATACAACTCCATACTGCTCCATCATTCACACAACCCCTACTGCAAATCCAGGCTAATACAAGAGATTCCACAAGAGAGTTGAAAGGTCATTGTACTTGTGTCTACCTTGGAAGGGGAGATACTCTGCACATTTACACTGCAAAACTGATCCTCGCCTTGCTTTGACATATGGAGAGCCAGTACATGGGGCAGTTGGACATAAGTATGTCACAATTTGAAATGTCTCTGACTGACAGCGAAGGCCCTGACACGTCATCCCTATGAACCTCACTGCAAGAAAGCAGGACAAAGCCATACATAGAAGTGGGACAAAGGCACAAATAGAAGTGGGATTATTGCTGTTATAAACTGTGAAAGATTATGAAAAAAGAGTAGGTCTTGCATTAGTATGAATTTTCCAAAGGCTATTAAATCTGAAACTGAAAAGTCATTTCTTTCCATTTTTATTCTCTAATGATTTGCCAATAATTGTCCCCAGAAAAACCACACAAATTTGTTAAATGGACCAAAAATGTGATGCAATAAGATAAAATAGCCACACAATACAGCATAATACCTCTGAGATCATCCATGTGCAACTAACATCGGGCAAATCTGCAATGCAAATTGTGGCCTGCTACAGATCACCCTCACAGGACCAGCACTACACCTTTCTGGACACAATGGAAAACATGAAGGTCCTACCAAACACCCTGATATCAGGAAATTTCAATTACCCTACCATTAACTGGGAAAAGTACTTGAGTACAAACTCCCAGGCTCAGTGCTTCCTGGAATTTATCAACTCAAATGCCCTGGATCAGCTCGTAAACTCCCCTACCAGAGGCCGCAACATATTGGACCTGGTCATCACCAACATGGGCGACAGGTGCTCCATACCGGAGGTCAACCCGTCACTGGTTAGATCAGACCATAAAACTAATCACCCTGGATGTCCACACCACGCCACCACCCCCAACCAAGGAAACCACAGTGAAAAACTTTTCTAAAGCAAACTTCACCTTACTTAAGACAGAGGTGGTAAGTTTCACAGCCCTCACGCTAAAGGATAATACTGCCCAAGATGAAGAATCCTTTACAATTGCACTCTATGAGCATCTAAAAGGATGCATGTATCATGCCATCCCTAGCAAAACCAAGACTCACTACCCTAAGAGAAGGAAACCAGTCTGGTGGATCCCGTCCATAAACAGGTTATACAACAAAAGGGGGAAATTAGTTCAGAAAAAAAGCAAATCCCAAGAAGGAAAGACATCCCTGGTCAGCATCAGTAAGAAACTAAGGTCCCTCATAAAATCATCCATGACTAACTTCGAAGCCTAAATAGCCAAGGATTCGAAAGGTAAACCCCAAAGACTTCTTTAGCTATGTCAAGAATCTAAGTGGCAACTGGCAGGTATGCTATAAGATACTGCAATATAGCACAAAATATACTGAACCTACTGATATTGCCAACATACTAGCACATAGATTCAGTGCAAACTTCACCTCCCTCTCACCTTCAAAAGGGGCCACAATACCGGAAAAGTGTAGTGTCCTGGAAATCACAGAAGCAAAGGTGAAAACAGCCCTTTCAAAAGCCAAAAACACAGCATTAATGGGGCCAGATGGTGTACCAGCCTGCATCTTGCACGAACTACAGAACAGACTAACCCCCTACCTAAACATGCTGTTCGACCTCAGCCTCTCCACAGGCTACGTGCCCATAGAGTGGCGCACAGCAATGGTTATTCCGCTCCACAACTGACCCTGGTAACTATCGCCCCATAAGCCTGACTAGCCTGAGCTGCAAGGCTGGAGCGCATCATCATGGAACTCATCAACAAAGACATTGAGAACATCCAAACCCTTGACCCGACATTTCTGTGGAGGGATTATTAAGGGAAGTGCAACCTTTTGAGCCAAATGCAGGGACAGTTGAGATGTTGGGATATGCCTAACTCTATCCAGAAGTTTCCATGTACCTAGCAACCAGTTAATGCAGGAAATCTGGACAAGGCAAAAAGTGTCTGGGGACATCTAAACAGTACTAAAAATTGATCTTGTATAAATTGAGACCATTGATCGAACAGGTTTTGCTTTACCATGCATGACAGTGTGTTGAAAATTGTTACTAACACCAGAGGGGATTTCAAAATTTACAACTATAGTGACGAAAGTATCACTGAGTTCTGTGCTAACCTTTTTGAAAAAGGCTTTACTTTTGTCCCCTTAGGAAGGCGAAAATAGATGAAGTCTTGATTAACATAAAATTGTTTACGAGAAAACTAAATTTTGCTTTTTATTTTAATGATGGCAGTTTGCATACCACCACACAATTGGGTTGTTATAAACTTTTATTCCTCACTCACTTCCAGTTATCTCTATTTTTGAGAAATTATGTGAATTAGAAATTCGTGAGTTATTGAAACCCAAGAACCAGCAGGTATTATACAATTTAACTAAAGATGAGTCTGTATTACTTAATCAGCTGAGTAATAATGGAAATATCCGGATTATGAAACCTGATAAAGGTGAGGGTATTGTCATAATGAATAAAAATGACTCTACCAACAAAATGTTTTCTACATTGTTTTCTGACACTTATGAAGAGTCTTGTGTTAATCAGATGAATATAACGTTTCATAAGGTGGAATTAGTATCGGAAGATCTGTTATTGAATGATCAGATTACCATGGCAAACATGGAGTTTTTGAAGGTGACTAATCCTAAAACACCTACTATTTTTGGAATTCCAAAATATATAAGGATCTAGCCAACCCACCACTCCAGCCTGTAGTGGATGTTAGGGCCTCCAAAATGTTCTATATAGCACAGTACATTGACAAGCAAACTAAGAACTTGCTTACTAAACACCCATCCTACATAAAAGATTCTTGGGATTTATTGGGAAAGATTAATCAGTCTTTATAGTGAAGATCTTATTTTTGTTACAATTGACGTGGTTGATCTTTTCTTTGTAATTCCCCATAATATAGGCATAGAAGGGTTTTTTGAATATTTGAGTAGGCACACTGACTATTCACATAGTAGCCTTTCCACTCTTGCCACCCTAATGGAAATTGTTTTAGAAAATAATTTTGTAGTATTTGAAAAACAACTGTTCAAGCAAAAAGCAGATGCGGCTAACAAAGTTCGCAGATGACTGCAAACTGGGAGCCATTACTGAATCCCCAAATGATGTTGATAATCTACAAAAGGGTCTTACAGAAACAGTTGCTTGGTGCCAGAGCCATGGGCTCAAGCTCAATGCCAAGAAATGTATAGTTATCCCCTTTGGGAAAAAACATGTACCCGTGAATTACCACATAGGTGGCAACACACTAAACACCTTATGGGTGATAAGAGACTTAGGGAAACAGGTGGACAGTGGTCTCACCTTCAATAACTACATCGTCACAACAATCAGGAAATTCTTCTATGTGGCACACCTCATCACTAAGGGCTTTTCATCCAGAAAAAAGGAGGTCATTGTCCCAGTGTACTCATCCCTCATTAGACCCATTATAGAATACAATGCCCCATTTGGTATGTACCTCTCAAGACATCTGCAACAACTGGAAAGGCCGCAGAAATACCTCACTAAAAGAATTACAGGCCTAAAGCAGATGTCCTATGCTGACCACCTTAAAAAACTCCAGCTATAGTCTGTCGCATATCGTCTACTCCGAGGTGATCTCTGCTTAACATACAAGGCCATGTCCAACCCAGCTGTTGGACATGCTACACTTAAAGAAATCCCAATCCCTCAGAGCCACATGCTCCAGGGATCTAAACCTTGTTATCACAATAAACAAATGCTGGAGGGATAGGTTCCTGACCCAGGGACTCCCCAGACTCTGGAACAGACTACCCATACATGTCAAGCAGAGCACCTCTTTGACCTTCTTCAAAAGGAACCTTGATGACTGGATGGGAGAAAGGAAATTCACCCCAGGGATCATGTCAGTCGCCCTGCTGGACAGGGTCCAGGGAAGTAAATAATGTGGGAAGAAATAGCCAGGGAATTTTTATGGCTAGGCTTGTATAGGCCCTAGGGCTATGGGGGCAGCATGTGCCCCCTCTTTCATCAACATTGTGCTGACTTATTTGGAGCTGAATTATGTCTTGAACAGTGTCTTTGCACGTGCATAGACATACTATGCACATTTTTTGGATGACATAGTTATTTTCTGGACAGGCACTAGAGATAGGCTTGATGATTTTTTTGGGTACCTGCATTCTACCACTACATTTTTGAAGTTCACTATGAATGTGTCTGAGGAAGCCATCAACCACTTGGACATTAAACTGTTCAAGAATAGAGAAAGAGATGAATTTACTCCCAATATATACAGAAAACCTACCTACTCCAACACCTTACTACACTACTCTAGTCACCATCCACTCCATCAGAAAAAATCTTTAGTCAAGGGACAATGTGTTCACCTGGCAAGAATGGTTTCAGATACAGAAACATTTCTGACACAATTTAATATTTTAAAGGACATGTTTTTAAAAAGGGGTTACGCAGAGGTTTTTCTTAATGACATCTTTCATGAAATAATACATAAAAGAAAACTGGGTTATTGCGCTCCCCTTATGGGGGTTGGTCTTAACACCTCTTTTTATTCTCAACGCTCGAAGGTTAACAACAACTCTAATAGGGCACTAGTCTTGACCTTTAATAGGGATTTTTTGATATCAGGCATATTATTGAGAAGAACTGGTGTATATTTACTATGGACCCACAATATATTAAAGTAGTGTAATATTTAAATCAAATCGCTACTCCACGGCTGAAAAAAATTATTGCTACACAGCTTTTTTGCTATTTAAGAATGATTCCAAGTAAACTTGTTTAAAAAATCTTTGCAAAAGAGTTTATTGATAAAAGCAGGTGTAATTCAAAATCACTTTCAAAAATACTTTGATAAAATAGGCAAACGTCTTGCCTTTGTAAAAACTTCAGTAAGATTATTATAAAGTCTTGAGGCATGAATAAATATTCACACAAACCATTCGGTACTGGTGAATCGCACAACTTTCTTTGAAGTCAACAGTTCCTTAGGGGCTGCTATCACAATAAAATTTCAAAAGATGGTAAACACAAGGCCCCAAATTTCAACGGCTGTTCAAATGTACCTTGTTCAAGCAAAGCCCTTCAATATCAATCAGTCACACTATTTACGCTTCTGTAATTCTCCAGATATTTCCAATTTTATTAAATAAAAAACGCTGGCTGTAGAACATAGATCCAATTAAGTTGTCCCAATGCTCACTCAATAAGCGCTTTCGGTAAAACCTTCCTCAGATCGTGAATAATAGGGACTCCATTACTAATTATTAAATTACCAAGCATTTTTATAATATAACATCTAAAGAGAGACAAGCCTTGATTAATTTACAGCATAATGAAGAAATAGTACTAAAACCTGCTGATAAAGGAGGAACCATTGTTGTTCTCTCATCTGAATAGTACAGGAATAAAATGCAAGAAATGTTGAGTGATACAAAAACATATTTGGAAGTTAATTCTCGCAAATTGGAAGAGAGTATGAAAAAATACAAGACCAGCTCTATAGTATGCTGCTAGAGGGTAGCTTAAATGTTGAACAGTATAATTTTTTTAATGTTATCCGTCCTACCATCCCATCCATAAGTGGGCTTCCAAAGATGCATAAAAATTTAATGGAACCACCTTTACGCCCCATAGTGGTGGGGCAAGGATGGATTACGGAATTTATGTCCATGTTTGTAGAAAAAGAATTAAAAGAAATTCTAATTAATATTCCTAGTATTCTAAGAGATACAGATGACTTTCTGAAGGAATTGAAAGTGGCCATGGACTCGTTAATGAATAAAACTTATTTATTGCTGGCTACAGTGGATGTTTCAAGTCTATTCACTTCAATACCCAATGAGTATGGGATTGAAGCAGTGAGACGAATAATTGGAGAAGAAGGCACTAATAAACATAGTGCTAATCTTATCTGTTCTCTTTTAGAAATGATCTTGGATACTAATTTCTTTCTTTATGGACCCTCGATCTATTGGCAGCATTGGGGGGTTGCCATGGGCACCCTCTGCACCAATAGTTATGCGAATTTAGTCCTTTTTGATTGGGAAAAGAAATATATGCTGTAAATCCACGGTTTGAACAAGTAAAATATTATGGTCATTTTGTGGATGACCTCTTCTTGCTTTGGGAAGGAGATGAGAAGTAATTTATGATGTTTATGCAGCACATTAATGAAAGAACATCGTTTTTCAAATTTACAGGTCAATATTCACGTAACCTTGTGAATTTTTTGGATGTCAATATTTCATTAGAAGGAGATATGCAAACTTCATTATACAGAAAATCTACTTGGAGAAATCACTATCTCCATAAGAACAGCATGCATCCAAGGCATGTCACAAGTAATATAATGAAAAATGAGCTTACTAGAATTACAAAAAGATGTACACAAGAAATGACTATACAACAGGAGATGGTTGATTTAAAAGAACGGTTGCAAGCATGTGGTTATTCTAATAAAGATACAGATTTAACAATGGACAGATTTTTAAGTAATCAGTCACAGAAATCGGAGACATTAGTAAAGAATGAAGAAAGAATATCTACTATGCGTTTAATGATTACATATAGTACTGATAATAAACAGATAAAAGAGATTATACACAAATATTGGCCAATCTTGACACAAGATGTAAAACTTCGGGCTATAGTGGGTGATAAACCACAGTTTTGTTACAAAAATAAGAAGAACATCAAGAGGCTTCTGTGTATGAAAGATGTATTTTCTAAACCAAAAATAAAGGGATGTAAAGGCACTTTTCAGTGTGGGAATTGCTCTGCATGTGAATACATTGATACTAGTAATACCTATAAACATCCAGTATGAATAAAGATTTTATCTTTAGCTGTAAAGCCACATGCATTTCCCAAAATGTGGTTTACTTGGCAACTTGAAAAGACTACACATCCTTCTATGTTGGCAAGACTAACCAAATGTTTAAAAAAAGATTACTTCGGCATTTGAGCGACATACGAAGAGGAGATACACATAATGCCTTAGCAGTGCACATTTCCAAATTTCCTACACATAGCTTTATGTTTAAGGTTATTGAAAAGGCGTTTGTAGGAAATAAAAGAGGTGATTTAAATAATACAATGGAATTAAGTGAGACAAAATGGATTATAAATGTACGAGCAGATCGCCCTCCAGGGCTGAATAATGTTATTCGTTTAAAACCAACTTTAAAGGCCAGAAGACCTACCATTGGGTAAATAAGGAGGTGTGTTATAGACCTTTTTTGGTCTTGCCTGCTGATGTCACTGGAGGTGTTGTGTGTGTTAGGAGTTTCTCATTGGCTAAAAGGTTGTATTTAATAATTAGTAATGGAGTCCCTATTATTCAAATCTGAGGAAGGTTTTACTGAAAGCGCTTATCGAGTGAGCATTGGGACAACTTATTTGGATCTATGTTCTACAGCCAGCGTTTTTTATTTAATAAAATTGGAAATATCTGGAGAATTACAGAAGAGTAAAGAGTGTTATGTTATCAAGTGACTGATATTGAAGGGCTTTGCTTGAACAAAGTACATTTGAACAGCTGTTTGAAATTTGGGGCCTTGTGTTTACCATCTTTTGAAATTTTATTGCGATAGCAGCCCCAAAGGAACTGTTGACTTCAAAGAAAGTTGTGCGATTCACCAGTACTGAAATGGTTTGTGTGAATATTTATTCATGCCTCAAGACTTTATAATAATCTTACTGAAGTTTTTACAAAGGCAAGAAGTTTGTCTATTTTATCAAAGTATTTTTGAAAGTGATTTTGAATTACACCTGCTTTTATCAATAAACTCTTTTGCAAAGATTTTTTAAACAAGTTTACTTGGAATCATTCTTAAATAGTAAAAAAGCTGTGTAGCAATAACTTTTTTCAGCCTTGGAGTAGCAACTTGATTTAAATATTACATATTCTTTTTTGCTTGCCGCGACTTAAATAGTGAGTTATACGTTTGTTTTTGTATCGTATATATTAAAGGAGTGGGAGAAAAACCAAAAATAGTTTACCAGAAGGACATTTGCATCATAAATATGATGGAAAGAAAAGGCGTTAGTGAATTTGCAGCTAAGATGATTATATGTGGGTCGTGTGCCCAATGTCAGCATATTTTAGAAACCGATTTGGTAACTGCACATAACTATGGATCCATTTTCCAGAAAAAGAAGTATAGTTACAATTCAAAAGGGGTGGTATACATAGCATTATGTCAACAATGTTCTACATTTTACATAGGGAAAACCATCAAACAGTTTTGTACAAGAATTTATCAGCACATGTACAGTATAAAAAAGCAGGATAGGAATAATGTTTTAGTCAAACATTTGCTAGTACATGAACAATATTTCTTCAAATTTGTTGTCATTGATAATGTCGACCTAGGGCAAATGGGAGGTTCATACAATGAGTTTTTGGAGTTTAAATGACCAATGTTCTATTCACAGTATTTTAAAATTAAGAGCTAGTTCAGAGTGGTAATATAGCTGACAATTGGGTGTTTTTTGTCGTGGTTTTAAATCTGTTATTATGTGTTTTATTTTTTTGTAATTATGATTTGTATATCTTAAGTGCTTTTCTGTATTTAATGTGTCTTTAAAAGTGGATTTTAATGTTTATAGGATTTCCAATCAGATGTGTTTTAAGTATATATAAGGTTGTTTCATTCTGAAGAAGTTTCTTGCACTGTTGAGAAGAAAGCACTAAATAAACCATATTTTTGCGTGGTTCCAGTCTTCGTGTTGCTATTTGGTTTATCCAGTTGGGTTTTGTGTGTTTTGTGTTATTATTAATTATTATTCTGACAAAATACATGGGTGGACTGTTCTGACATAATTTATTTAATTTTTGTAATTATTATTATTATTTATCTTTTGGATAGAATGCATGGGTAAATTTTGCTGACAACATTTATTTAGTTATTATTTGTTATTATTATTAATAATAGTATTATTATCATAGGTTCATACTAAGTTTACAGACAAAGAGACCATCAAGAAGTATATCCACAGCACTCATGGGAGACTTAGAAAGAACCACAGTGAGTTGACTCTCCTCATATCTACAGTGAAAATTTTTGATCACCCATACTGTCATCCAGACTAGTGTTAAACTTTGCTAGAGAAGTACTGTACTACATAAGTAGGGGCAGCCTATTTCAGAAATGGAGGGTGTATTGGTTTATGTATCTGTCAAATCACCTAATGTTGCTGATGTGGCAGTATAATTTTAGGTCAAAGAGTAGGTGTCTGCTTTACCAATGGTTCTATTTAGCTGAAGGAATGCAGATAGTGCCCATTCACTCATAGCATGGAAGGCTAAGCAGAGAGTAGGTAAAGGTACTGACATCTGACATTTTTAGTGAGGAAGCATTAAGGTATATGAAGCTGGTTAAGATGCTTAGTGAGGTACATGCCAGAGGGGGTGTTATAATTAATGGTCAGACTATTACTTTTTTGGACCTTGAGGAGAGACTATGAATTATAAGTTGTGCAAGGTAGAAGTATTTTTTTAACCATCACAGGTATGTAGTGATCAAAAGAGAATCTGTTATCAATGCATATATTCATACCCTGATGACTATGTCAGATTTAAGTAGAATGTTATGTACTGTAAGCAGCGATTATGCTAGATTTACCAAAATAAACTGTGCTGTATTATTTTGGTATGATGGTAAGCTTATAATGAATATATGGTCCACCCCTTGCTAGAGAATTTGAGTGTCAGAATTAGTTTTGATAACCACCCCCAGTTTGCAATCATCAGCAAACATGGATAGCTGTAGTCCCTCGATATCGGCTTTTATGTCAGAGAAGTATATACTCAAGAGAAAAGGACTCAGGACAAAGTCATGTGTCTCACCGCTAGTGACATTTATCTGTCTATAACACATATCTCTACCTTAGAGTTATAGCTTCTGTTAGACTGCCAGTTACTTATCTGGTGAACTATGTATGGGGTTAATGTTGAGTTGGAAGAGTTTGTTAGAAATGCCATCGTAGGGGATAGTGTAAAAGGTCTTGGCAAAGTCCAGAAAAGCTTATCCATGGCCTCATTTACCATTTCAAAGAACTAGGCTGAGCAGGAATTATCTGCCCTTTGTTAGAAATGCCATCGTAGGGGATAGTGTAAAAGGTCTTGGCAAAGTCCAGAAAAGCTTATCCATGGCCTCATTTACCATTTCAAAGAACTAGGCTGAGCAGGAATTATCTGCCCTTTACAAAGCTGAATTGGTATGTCTTCAGGATATAAGGTTATCTGTTTCATTATTTATTAGTTCAAGTATAATAATTTCTGTAACCTTGCAGATAATACTAATGAGACTAACAGACATGTAGTTCCAAGGATCAGTAGAGGGACTACCTTTATGTAAGGGCACTACAATTGACATTCTCAACACCTCAGAGACATATCCTGTGGACAAACTCTGGCTGAAAAGTTGTGGAAGGGTTTTGTAATTCCCCATAATATGGGCATAGAAGTTTTTTTGAATATTTGAGTAGGTACACTGACTATTCACATAGTAGTCTTTCAACTCTTGCTACCCTAATGGAAATTGTTTTAGAAAACAATTTCATAGTATTTGAAAAACCAACTGTTCAAGCAAAAAGCCGAAGTGGCTATGGGGACAGCATCTGCCCCCTCTTTCACCAGCATTGTGCTGGCTTATTGGGAGCTGAATTATGTCTTGACCAGTGTCTTTGCTAGTGCATGGACATACTATGCACATTTGTTGGATGATATAGTTATTTTTTGGACAGGCACTAGAGACAGGCTTGATGAATTTTTTGGGTACCTGCATTCTACCACTACATTTTTGTAATTCACTATGAATGTGTTTGAGGAAGCCATCAACTACTTGGACATTAAAACTGTCCAAGAATAGAGAAAGAGATGAATTTACTTCCAATATATACAGAAAACCTACCTACTCCAACACCTTACTACACTACTCTAGTCATCATCCACTCCATCAGAAAAAATCTTTAGTCAAGGGACAATGTGTTCACCTGGCAAGAATGGTTTCAGATATAGAAAAAGTTTTGACGCAATGTAATATTTTAAAGGACATGTTTTTAAAAAGGGGTTACGCAGAGGTTTTTCTTAATGACATCTTTCATGAAATAATACATAAAAGAGAACTGAGTTATTGCACTCCCCTTATGGGGGTTGGTCTTAACACCTCTTTTTATTCTCAACACTCGAAGGTTAACAACAACTCTAATAGGACACTAGTCTTGACCTTTAGTAGGGATTTTTTGATATCAGGCATACTATTGAAAAGAACTGGTGTATATTTACTATGGACCCACAATATATTAAAGTAGTGGGAGAAAAAACAAAAATAGTTTACCAGAAGGACATTTGCATCATAAATATGATGGAAAGAAAAGGCATTAGTGAATTTGCAGCTAAGATGATTATATGTGGGTCATGTACCCAATGTCAGCATATTTTAGAAACCGATTTGGTAACTGTACATAACTATGGATCCATTTTCCAGAAAAAGAAGTATAGTTACAATTCAAAAGGGGTGGTATACATAGCATTATGTCAACAATGTTCTACATTTTACATAGGGAAAACCATCAAACAGTTTTGTACAAGAATTTAAAAGTGGATTTTAATGTTTATAGGATTTCCAATCAGATGTGTTTTAAGTATATATAAGGTTGTTTCATTCTGAAGAAGTTTCTTTCACTGTTGAGAAGAAGGCGCTAAATAAACCATATTTGTGCGTGGTTCCATTCTTCGTGTTGCTGTTTGGTTTATCCAGTTGGGTTTTGTGTGTTTTGTGTTATTATTATTTATTATTATTCTGACAAAAAACATACAATGAATTTTTGGAGTTTAAATGACCAATGTTCTATTCACAGTATTTTAAAATTAAGAGCTAGTTCAGAGTGGTAATATAGCTGACAATTGGGTGTTTTTTTGTTGTGGTTTTAAATCTGTTATTATGTGCTTTATTTTTTTGTAATTATGATTTGTATATCTTAAGTGCTTTTCTGTACTTATTGTGTCTTTAAATGTGGATTTTAATGTTTATAGGATTTCCAATCAGATGTGTTTTAAGTATATATAAGGTTGTTTCATTCTGAAGAAGTTTCTTGCACTGTTGAGAAGAAAGCGCTAAATAAACCATATTTTTGAGTGGTTCCAGTCTTCGTGTTGCTATTTGATTTATCCAGTTGGGTTTTGTGTGTTTTGTGTTATTATTATTTATTATTATTCTGACAAAATACATGGGTGGACTGTTCTGACATCATTTATTTAATTTTTGTAATTATTATTATTATTTATCTTTTGGATAGAATGCATGGGTAAATTTTGCTGACAACATTTATTTAGTTATTATTTGTTATTATTATTATTAATAATAGTATTATTATCATAAGTTCATGCTAAGTTTACAGACAAAGAGACCATCAAGAAGTATATCCACAGCACTCATGGGAGACTTAGAAAGAACCCCAGTGAGTTGACTTTCTCCTCATATCTACAGTGAAAATTTTTGATCACCCATACTGTCATCCAGACTGGTGTTAAACTTTGCTAGAGAAGTACTGTGCTAGATAAGTAGGGGCGGCCTATTTCAGAAATGGAGGGTGTATTGGTTTATGTATCTGTTAAATCACCTAGTGTTGCTGATGTGGCAGTATAATTTTAGGTCAAAGAGTACGTGTCTGCTTTACCAATGGTTCTATTTAGCTGAAGGAATGCAGATAGTGCCCATTCACTCATAGCATGGAAGGCTAAGCAGAGAGTAGGTAAAGGTACTGACATATGACATTTTTAGTGAGGAAACATTAAGGTATATGAAGCTGGTTAAGATGCTTGGTGAGGTACATGCCAGAGGGGGGTGTTATAATTAATGGTCAGACTATTACTTTTTTGGACCTTGAGGAGAGACTATGAATTATAAGTTGTGCAAGGTAGAAGTATTTTTTTTAACCATCACAGGTATGTAGTGATCAAAAGAGAGTCTGTTATCAATGCATATATTCAAACCCTGATGACCATGTCAGATTTAAGTAGAATGTTATGTACTGTAAGCAGTGATTATGCTAGATTTACCAAAATAAACTGTGCTGTATTATTTTGGTATGATGGTAAGCTTATAATGAATATATGGTCCACCCCTTGCTAGAGAATTTGAGTGTCAGAATTAGTTTTGATAACCACCCCCAGTTTGCAATCATCAGCAAACATGGATAGCTGTAGTCCCTTGATATCGGCTTTTATGTCAGAGAAGTATATACTCAAGAGAAAAGGACTCAGGACAAAGTCATGTGTCTCACCGCTAGTGACATTTATCTGTCTATAACACATATCTCTACCTTAATGTTATAGCTTCTGTTAGACTGCCAGTTACTTATCTGGTGAACTATGTATGGGTTAATGTTGAGTTGGAAGAGTTTGTTAGAAATGCCATCGTAGGGGATAGTGTAAAAGGTCTTGGCAAAGTCCAGAAAAGCTTATCCATGGCCTCATTTACCATTTCAAAGAACTAGGCTGAGCAGGAATTATCTGCCCTTTACAAAGCTGAATTGGTGTGTCTTCAGGATATAAGGTTATCTGTTTCATTGTTTATTAGTTCAAGTATAATAATTTCTGTAACCTTGCAGATAATACTAATGAGACTAACAGACATGTAGTTCCAAGGATCAGTAGAGGGACTACCTTTATGTAAGGGCACTTCAATTGACATTCTCAACACCTCAGAGACATATCCTGTGGACAGACTCAGGCTGAAAAGTTGTGGAAGGGTTTTGTAATTCCCCATAATATGGGCATAGAAGTTTTTTTGAATATTTGAGTAGGTACACTGACTATTCACATAGTAGTCTTTCCACTCTTGCTACCCTAATGGAAATTGTTTTAGAAAACAATTTTGTAGTATTTGAAAACCAACTGTTCAAGCAAAAAGCCGATGTGGCTATGGGGGCAGCATGTGCCCCCTCTTTCACCAGCATTGTGCTGGCTTATTGGGAGCTGAATTATGTCTTGACCAGTGTCTTTGCTAGTGCATGGACATACTATGCACATTTGTTGGATGACATAGTTATTTTTTGGACAGGCACTAGAGACAGGCTTGATGAATTTTTTGGGTACCTGCATTCTACCACTACATTTTTGTAATTCACTATGAATGTGTCTGAGGAAGCCATCAACTACTTTGACATTAAAACTGTCCAAGAATAGAGAAAGAGATGAATTTACTTCCAATATATACAGAAAACCTACCTACTCCAAAACCTTACTACACTACTCTAGTCACCATCCACTCCATCAGAAAAATTCTTTAGACAAGGGACAATGTGTTCACCTGGCAAGAATGGTTTCAGATATAGAAAAAGTTTTGACGCAATGTAATATTTTAAAGGACATGTTTTTAAAGAGGGGTTACCCAGAGGTTTTTCTTAATAACATCTTTCATGAAATAATGCATAAAAGAGAACTGGGTTATTGTACTCCCCTTATGGGGGTTTGTCTTAACACCTCTTCTTATTCTCAACACTCGAAGGTTAACAGCAACTTTAATAGGGCACTAGTCTTGACCTTTAATAGGGATTTTTTTTATATCAGGAGTATTATTGAGAAGAACTGGTGTATATTTACTGTGGACCCACAATATATTAAAGTAGTGGGAGAAAAAACAAAAATAGTTTACCAGAAGGACATTTGCATCAAAAATAAAGGGGTTAGTGAATTTGCAGCTAAGATGATTATATGTGGGTCGTGTACCCAATGTCAGCATATTTTAGAAACCATTTTGGTAACTGTACATAACTATGGATCCATTTTCCAGAAAAAGAAGTATAGTTGCAATTCAAAAGGGGTGGTATATATATAGCATTATGTCAGCAATGTCTCACATTTTACATTGGGGAAAACCATCAAACAGTATCGTAAAAGAATTTATCAGCACATGTACAGTATAAAAAAGCAGGGTAGGAATAATGCTTTGGTCAAACGTTTGCTAGTACATGAACAATATTCCTTCAAATTTGTTGTCATTGATCATGTTGACCTGGGGTAAAGGGGAGGTTCATGTAATGAATTTCTGGAATTCAAAGAACTACAGTGGCAGCTGAGATTGAATGCTGTAATGCCCCCTGGTTTAAGTGACCAATGTTCTATTCACAGTATTTTAAAATTAAGAGCTAGTTCAGAATGGCAATATAGCTGACAATTGGGTGTTTTTTTTGTCGTAGTTTTAAATCTGTTATTATGTGTTTTATTTTTTTGTAATTATGATTTGTATATTTTAAGTGCTTTTCTGCACTTACTGTGTCTTTAAGAGTGGATTGTAATGTTTATAGGTTTTCCAATCAGATGTGTTTTAAGTATATATAAGGTTGTTTCATTCTGAAGACGTCTCTTGCACTGTCAAGACGAAAGTGCTAAATAAACCTTCGTTTTGATTGGTTCCAGTCTTCATGTTGCTATTTGGTTTATCCAGTTGGGTTTTGTGTGTTTTGCATTATTATTATTTATTATTATTCTGATAAAATATATGGGTGGACTGTTCTGACATCATTTATTTAATTTTTGTAATTATTATTATTATTTATTTATCTTTTGGATAGAATGCATGGGTAAATTTTGCTGACAACATTTATTTAGTTATTATTTGTTATTATTATTAATAATATTATTATTATCATAGGTTCATACTAAGTTTACAGATAAAGAGACCATCAAGAAGTATATCCGCAGCACTCAATACTGGTGGGAGACTTAGAAAGAACCCCAGTGAGTTGACTTTCTCCTCATATCTACAGCAAACATTTGTGATCACCCATACTGTCATCCAGACTGATGTTAAACTTTGCTAGAGAAGTACTGTGCTAGATAAGTAGGGGCAGCCTGTTTCAGAAATGGAGGCTGTATTGGTTTATGTATCTGTCACATCACCCAGTTTTGCTGATGTGGCAGTATAATATTAGGTCAAAGAGTAGGTGTTTGCATTGACAATGGCTCTATTTAGGTGAAGGAATTCAGATAGTGCTCATTCACTCACAGCATGGAAGGCTAAGCAGAGAGTAGGTAAAGGTACTGACATTTGACATTTTTTTTGTGAGGAAACATTAAGGTATCTGAAGCTGGTTAAAATGCTTAGTGAGGTACATGCCAGAGGGGGGTGTTATAACTAATGGTCAGACTATTACTTTTTTGGACCTTGAGGAGAGACTATGAATTATAAGTTGTGCAAGGTAGAAGTATTTTTTTAACCATCACAGGTATGTAGTGGTCAAAAGAGAGTCTGTTATCAATGCATATATTCATACCCTGATGACTATGTCAGATTTAAGTAGAATGTTATGTACTGTAAGCAGCGATTATGCTAGATTTACCAAAATAAACTGTGCTGTATTATTTTGGTATGATGGTAAGCTTATAATGAATATATGGTCCACCCCTTGCTAGAGAATTTGAGTGTCAGAATTAGTTTTGATAACCACCCCCAGTTTGCAGTCATCAGCAAACATGGATAGCTGTAGTCCCTTGATATTGGCTTTTATGTCAGAGAAGTATATACTCAAGAGAAAGGGACTCAGGACAAAGTCAAGTGTCTCACCGCTAGTGACATTTATCTGTCTATAACACATATCTCTACCTTAATGTTATAGCTTCTGTTAGACAGCCAGTTACCTATCTGGTGAACTATGTGTGGGTTCATGCTGAGTTGGAAGAGTTTGTTAGAAATGCCATCGTAGGGGATAGTGTAAAAGGTCTTGGCAAAGTTCAGAAAAGCAGTATGGACTATATACCGCGTATCCATGGCCTCATTTACCATTTCAAAGAACAAGGCTGAGCAGGGATTATCTGCCCTTTACAAAGCTGAATTGGTGTGTCTTCAGGATATAAGGTTATCTGTTTCATTGTTTATTAGTTCAACTATAATAATTTCTGTAACCTTGCAGATAACACTAATGAGACTACAGACCTGTAATTCCAAGGATCAGTAGAGGGACTACCTTTATGTAAGGGCACTACAACTGACATTCTCAACACCTCAGGGACATATCCTGTGAACAGGCTCAGGCTGAAAAGTTGTGGAAGGGTTTTGCTTTTTGGGATTTTAAGTTTCTTAACAGACATCCAGGTATGTTGTCAGGACCCACTGAGGCAATATTTTTAATTTTGAAAAGTGCCAAAAGGACTTGGCCCAAATTGATCTTGGAGGGGTGTGAGAGGAAATGGAGGGGACAGAGACATGGCCGGGTAGAATAGAGTTAGAAGAGAATTTCTCTTCAAGAATTTTAGCAGTGTCCTTTGGGTCAGAGAAGGAGATAACACTGGACATAAGTGCAGTACCAAATTGTTGGTTAATTCTAAGCTTCCTGATATAGCTGAAGAAGGTGTTATGGTTGTCTTTTGAATTAGTTGCAACCTTAAGTTCATAGCTGGCCTTGTATTTTCTAATGGTAAGTTTGAGGGAGTTGTTTATCAATTTTAAATCCATTTTATAATGATGAAGTCGACACCTTTTAGTGACGGCCATTACTTTTATTTATTTATTTTTTGTATTATTGAGTTTGTTGATGTGGTAGTTCTACTTTATGGGTTTAACTTTAAGCCTGCCATTATGCTTCTGCTGGTTTGGTTTGGTACAGATGCCTTAATACATCTATCTGAGAATTAGTAAAATTTAGAGGAGCAGGCAGCACCCTCAATTACAAGGTTTGCTGGGGAGCAGTACCAGGAGTTGTTGAGAGGTCACAAAGCAGGCTTTCATAGAGAAGATCACAGAGAGGGGGCAAGATTAGACAGGGAGAGGGGGAGTAATAAGTAGGGTGGTGCAACTGGGAGAAATGTTTGTGAGAACAAGATGAAGAAGATTAACACCTCTGGTGGGTAGGGGGGCAGTTTGATCAAGTATATTGACATTTATAAAGTCCAACAATCTCTGTATATATTTGTTGTCAGTAGTACATTTTTGCCATTGTATGTGCTGATGGTAGATGTCAACCATAAGAAATATCTAACTTTTCTGACTGGTTAAGATTCTCTACAAGCTTTGAAAGGGTGGATACGGATCTATGATTGGTTATAATGTGATAATTAAATTTATTGAGCTACAAATGACTATCATGCAAAATCTGGTGAGCTATATTATAATTCATCTACTTATTTTATAAAATGCATGGTAGACTGTGCTAACATCTTTCATTTAATTATATTTATTGTTATTATAATGTACTATATCAATATATAACACAGCTCTGCCCTGCTTTGCACACAACCATTACCATGAAACACCCCATACTTGCTGTTAAATGGTATTATATTAATTCATAAGGCACAGTGCTGTTAAAATTCCATCATGTGATGTTATACTGTATTATATTAATATATATGACATGCAGTGCTGTCACTCAGTGTAGATAGTCAGTACATAAACATTCCACCATGTACTGTTATGCTCTATTATATTAATATATAAAACACAATGCATTCATTTATTTATTGATATTTGATTACTGGGAAAGTCCGACTGGGTCGGAGCCCATTTTCAGCAGATGCTTGGGGAGAAAAGCTGCAAGGTATTACAAAACATTTTAAGAATAACAATTTTACAGTCATTAAAAATAATACAAAAACTACAGTTTAAATAATTATACCAAATTAGACATAATATGAAAACACTGGTTAAGAATAGATACACGTTATATGATAATGATTTAATAGAGAAATTTTAGCCAGTTTATAGAGGAATTAAACATACGTCAAACAAGAATTGTAATATAAAGTGAGAGAAAAGCAGGCATAAGGTATATTTAGAGAGAAAGCCAGGGTAGAGAAATTGATGGAAATGAGAAAGTGAGTGAAGAAGGGAGAGTAGGGAGATGTAGGGTACAAATAGGCATTTATTCACATATAAGGATAACATTTATCCTGGTGTTCAGCAAGTGCAAAGCCAGTTTTTGGTTAGAAAGTCTTTCAGAATGGTTTTGAAGGATGGGAGGGAGGGTACTGACCTAATGGACAGAGATAAGGAGATCCAGGCTTTAGCATCATGGTACGAGTACAGACAATGCTGAGCAGATTCAATTGGTTTGTGGACAGACAGGAGTTTTTGGTCATTGGATCACAATGACTAACTGGGAACATGGTTATGTAGAATGTTATTTACTGCTGGACAGGGAGATCGATTCTGGATAATTTTATAAGTGGTAAGAATCTGTGTATATGTTAGTTGATGGGGTTGTTCTAACCAGTTTAGGTTTTTCAGTGCTCTACAGTGGTGGGCTCTGAAAGGGGTATTTGCTACAAATTTAGCAGCTTTGTTATAGCATTGCTCAAGTTTTGATTTTTGTGATGCCTGAAGGTTAGTTAGGATGGGAGCACCATAAAGAAGTGTGGGGAGGAGATAAGTAGCGACAAGTGTAGCTTTAGTTACATCGGTGAGAAAGTTTTTGGCTCTATAAAGCATCCCTAGTTTTTGATAAGATTTTCTTAAGATTATCATCCACTATCATCCCTAATATTTTTAAACACCTTTATTGAATTATCACTTGTGACATAGGCAAATTTACATTTATATAAAAGTAATCACGCTGTATTAACAAGTTCACATTTACAAACACTATATTTCACATATATTACTATATATCATATAACCTAAGCTGTGTCTAATTATGGTGGCTGCCAAAAAAGCAATTACTAGAAAATGTAAATCAAAATCTAAATCATCATTTTTTGGCTTGTGGTAAACATTCCCTCACATGTTTTATACAGTATTATATAAATCCATAATACACATTGCTGTTAAACATTCCCTAAATGTGCTATTATACTGCATTATATTAATATATAATATATACACAGTACTGTAAGGTTATGTGCAAAGGAAGTACTGTTAAATACTCCCTCATGTTCTGTTATACTGTATTATATTTATATATAAAACAGAGTACTGCTACACACTCCCCATACTTGCTGTTATACTATATTATGGTAATATACAACATACAGTGCTGGTAAATTCTCCCTCATGTGCTATTATACTGTATTATATTAATATATAACACACAGTGCTTAAAACACTCCCTATATGTGTTATTATACTGTATTCTTTAATATATAGCACACAGTGCTGTAATGCTGTCTACATAGAGAGCACTGTGAGATACTCTGTCCTATGCTGTTATACTGCATTATGTTAATATATGACACAGAGTACTGATAAATACTCCATTGTATTAATATATAATGCACAGTACTGTTAAATTCTACCTCATGTGCTATTATAGTGCATTATATTAATATTTAACACAAATTACTCTTAAATACTCCCCATACATACTGCTATACTGTAATATAGTAATATATAACATATAGTGCTGTTAAATACTCCCTCATATGCTGTTATACTGTATTATATTAGTATACATAGCACACAGTGCGTTAATGTTGTATACAAAGGGAGTACTGTTAAATACTCCCTCATGTGCTGTTGTACTGTATTATATTTATATATAACACACAGAACTGGTAAACAATCCCCCTGTACTGTTATACTGTATTATATAAATGTATATATATATATATATATATAACACATATTGTATTACATTGTATTATATTAATATATAGAAAACACACCCTTAGACACTCCCCATGTGCTGTTATACTGTATTATATAATATATATAACACACAGTACTGGTAAACACTCCCCCATGTGCTATTATACGGTATTATATTAATATATAGGATCATAGGATCATAGGAGATTACTAGGCTAATGGCTCTGGGGCCCTTACACGCCTAGCCAAGAGTTTATCCCCAGAAAAGAAACCACAATCAGCACTTGTCATCTCTGTCAATGAGGGACACAGGTGGAACCCCTGGGACAAATTTGTGGTTGCCCATCCACTCATCAAGGCTACGCTTGAAGAGGGTCAGCAATGTACTTTGCTTGACGTATATAGGGAGTCTATTCCAAGATGTGGCAGCCTCTGGTAGACACACCTGTCTCTCCAGCAGGTTTTGTTAATGTCACATATTAGATTTAAGCCTTTTGATCGGGTACTAAGCGAGGAGTTAGACTTACAGATATGGAGCATCTCTAGTAGATCAGGGTCTGAGATTGCCTTGTAGGTGAGACACAGGTCACCTCTGAGCAATCTGTATGATACAGAATAGAGTGATAGTGATTTGAGCCTGTCCACATAGGACAGGTGTTGGAGGCAATTGATTCTCTTTGTGAGGTATTTCTGTGGCCTTTCCAGTTGGTGCAGGTGTTTGGAGAAGTACATACCAAATGGAGCGTTGTACTCAATTATTGGCCTAATGAGGGAGGAGTACACAGAGGTAATAACCTCCTTTTTTCTGGATGTAATCCCTTTACTTATGAAATGAACCAAGTGAAAGGCTTTTCTGACCAGGGACGGCCTTAGCTGAAATGGCGCCCTAGGCGAAGTACTGCTCTGGCGCCCCTTAAGCCCCACCCACATCATATGCAAGCCACACCCCTATTTGAGCCATGCCCACAGATGGGTCACTCCCACAAAACCCACTCCAGTTCTTTCAATGTTTAAATACATGAAAAAACAGTCATACTGTGACACCTTAAGACTGCAATTGAAGGCTGAATGCTCCTTAATAAACCTGCTTGATCTGTTGCTAGTGTAGAGTTTCTCTACAGTCATGAAAGACAGTATTAACTTCTTTTTGCAAGGTGCATTGATGTTTATGTGTAGAAGTTCTCATTTGGTGTAGTGTAGCATTGACTCTACATTAACACATTACTATATACCCTGATGTAAACTTGGGATTTATCTTGTGGCTGTGTTCTGTTGGACTCACTTATTGTTTTCGCAGTGTTTCAAACTTTTCGAAGTTTTTTGTGTGTGTTTTGATATACCCTGATGTGCTTCATGCTCTTCACAGGTCAACCATCAAGTCCACATACTTCAAAGACAGCTACACATTGTGATGTGGTGCTGCAGCTGTATGCTGACCCAGAGGCCAAAAAGGAAAGCAGTGTTACTACTACAGTGACTGCCGTCTTGAACTTTGCATACAACTTACCAACAGCAAGTGGATTTCTCAGAACTGTATTGGCAATGTTTCTTATCCATTATGGGTTACAGATGGATGTGGTACCTTTAAACCCAGCTGAAAACAGTACACTGCTGTTCTGTAAAACTATCAGGTCCACTCGAGTAATTTGAAGGCATATTTAAGACGACAGATATTGTCAAATGATTTTATTCCATTACTGTGTCAAGTAGATTTCTATATGCAATCTTTGAAAGTAAAATATTGCACTTGTACAAACTGTCAGGTCTGGTTGACTAATTTGAAAACCGGTTTCAGTTGGCACAATTAATGCTAAAGACATTGAAATGTTGTCAGATGTTATTTCATTGCTGGCTACTAGACATTCATTTAGTTTATACAGTTCATACTCGAGACATTCTAACATTGTCAGATGACTTTATTCCATTGCTGCCCATTACATGTACATTTCTATATGCAATGTTTGACACTTGTATAAACTGTCAGGTGCACTTGAATTGTCACACTTCATGTGAAAGACATCTAAAATTGTCATTTAAGTATTCCTTTGCTGTCTACCAGAAGTAGATTTCTATCTGCAGTCTTCAACAATCACTTGTACAAACTATCCAGTCTGCTTGACAAAACATTAGTTTTCAGTTGGCACAATTAATGCTAAAGACATTGAAATATTGTCAGATTTTATTTAATTGTCAAGACATTCATTTAGTTGATGCAGTTCATACTTAAGAACTTCTAATATTGTCAGATGATTTTTTATTCCATTGCTGCCCATTAGATGTACATTTCTCTATGCAATGTTTGACAGTGAAATGTTTGATACTTGTATAAACTGTCAGGTGCACTTGAATTGTCACTTCATGTGAAAGACATCGAAAATTGTCATTTAAATATTCCTTTGCTGGCTACCAGATGTACATTTCTATCTGCAGTATTCAACAATAAAGTGTTTCACTTGTACAAACTGTCCGGTCTGCTTGACTATTTGAAAAAAATAGTTATAATTTGGCACAATTAATGCTAAAGATATTGAAATAGTTAGATTATATTTAATTGCTGGCTACTAGACATTTCTATATGCAATGTTTGACAGTTAAATGTTTAACTTGCACAAACTGTCAGGTCCACTTGAATAATTTCAAGACATTCGTTTAGTTGATACAGCAAGTTAAATGTACATTTCTATATGCAAAGTTTGACAGTGCAATGTGTCAGGTCCACTTGAATTGGCACACTTCCATGTGAAAGACATCGGCAATTGTCATTCAAGTATTCCTTTGCTGGCTACTAGATGTACATTTCTATATGCAGTGTTCAACAGTAAAGTGTTGAACTTGTACAAACTGTCAGGTCCACTTAAGTTGAAGATATTAGATTTCAGTTGGCGCACTTCATGTTAGACATCAAAATTTGTCAGATTTTATCCTCTGCTAGACATTCATTTCTATATGCAATACTTTACAATAAATAAAAAAACGTAGCACAAGAGCAAAAGCAAGGGTCAAATCTTATATTCAAAGCCAGATACTTTTATTACTAAAACAATGGATAAGCGCTTTCGCTAAAAAATCGCTTCATCAGATCACAATGTTTGCTTTACATAGACAGTTTAAATACTAAAGCACATGGTGAGTACAATTCAAATGAACCAATCATCATCACACATCAATTAGTTCACTTAACATTTAAAGCAGCAAATACAAAGTATATCAGTGCATTCATTACTGCTACTAATCATATAAAAATATATATATATAAAAATATATATATAAAAAACTAACTCCATTTAAAAAAGCGCATCCTTTGAATACAACAAATGATAGTATAAAACTTTAATAAAAGTTTTCTTGTTGTTAAAATGCATTATAAAAATTATTTATATATATCTATTACAATTTAAAAATGACTAAATATTCTCATATCTTTATGTGCCTGCGTTTTCTAAGTACAGGTTTGATAGAGACTTTGTCATTTAGTCCTGAGCCTCTATCTGCTCTTAGCAAAATAATCCAGTTGTTTTCCTTCTCCTCTGTATATGTCATTATGTTACCTCCTCTTGCATTAGGTTCTATTACTTCTAGTACCCTAAATTGAAATTCATGTTGAGTGTTGTGTAAGACAGTGTGCTTGGCTAAAGCATTCTGTGTATTACTTTTTCTGATGTTATAAATATGCTCTCTTATCCTGTCACGTACTGGGCGGTTTGTCTTACCCACATAAAATGATGAACATATTTTGCAAACTGCCAGGTAAACAACGTTAGGTGTCATACAATTCGCATGTGTTCTAAAATAAAATGTTTTACCATTATCTGGATGGATAAATGTGGTATTGCTGTCAATATAACAACAAAAATTACAATGACCACATTTTTCTGTATGTCCTGAACTAACATGCTGTATAGCTTTCTTAGGATAACAGATGCGTCTTTTTAAGTTGTTTCTGTTCCTATATATAAAAGAGGGTTCTTTGCCAACTATGTTAGAAATCTCTTCATCAGCCTTTAGTATATCCCAATGTTTACATATGATATGCTTGACTTCAAATAAGTCTGTTGTATAACTTGTTGCAAATTTGACATTCAAGGGTGTCGAAGAAATATCAGTTCTAATGATATCCTGTACTGGACCAAAATAAGGTTTACCTCTAGCATCACGTGAATTGAGGGCTTCAATAGTGTATTGATCTATTTCACTAATTTTGTAGCCCCTATTCTTTAATCTATTTCGTAAACATGACAGATCTTTTTCTAAGCCTATTTCTGACGGATTTAGCCTAGAACATCTTAAAGATTGTCCTTTAATTATATTTTTAAAAATGTGGGGTGGGTGCATACTTGTTCTATGTAGTAACATGTTGCTGTGACAAGGTTTCCGATATACCCCTGTGTTGATGAGACCATTGCGTAACCTTTCTACATAAACATCTAGGAACTCCACTTTCTCATAGGAGTATTGCATAGTGAATTTCAAACAATTTGTCAAGCTATTCATGATGTTTAAAAACTTTTCTAAGTTATCTACTGTTCCATTCCACAGAAAAAAGACATCGTCTACAAATCTACGAAAGAAGATGACATATTCCTTAAAAAAAACTTTTCTTTAAACAAAACTTCTTGTTCCCAAAATGCTAGAAACATGTTGGCGTAGCTGTTGGCACAAGGAGTGCCCATTGCTACGCCTTCATGTTGCTTAAAAATCTTATCATCAAACATAAACATGTTATTATAAAGCACAAGTTCAAGAAAATGGACAATCATATCTATCAACAATTCAGAATAGTCACTACATTCTTTTAAATAATTTGTGACAAAAGTTAAACCTAGTTCATTGGGTATTACAGTGAACAAGGACTGTATATCTAGGGTGACAAAATAACAAGCATTAATATTGTCACAATGTGTGATGCATTCATAGAGGTCTACCAAAAATTGCTTTGTGTCACGTAAGACAAATTTATTTTTATTCAAAATGGGTCTTAAATGCTTCTCTATGAATACTGATAAATGTTCAGTAACCCACCCTCTTCCAGATACAATGGGCCTCATTGGTGGGTTACTTAAGTCTTTATGTAACTTAGGAAGTCCATAAATTAGAGGCAACATTGGTTTCTCAACCATAAGGTATTCATAGGTATTTCTATCAATTAAATTACTTTTGTAAATATCAGTAAAGGTATCAAATACATACCTACAGGTGTCATGAACATCTGATGTATTAATGATACCATAAAATTTGTCTTGTAACATATCATGCATAGCATTCATGTAATGTTCTTTGTCCAGGACAACAACACCAGAACCTTTATCTGCTGGCCTAACTACAATATTCTTATTTAATTGCAGGTTATTCAAGCTTTTTCTTTCATTGAATGTTAAATTATCTGATTTCTTTAATTTATTATATGTCTTAGTTTCATAGTAGTGATGCAACTCTTCCTCAGTTACTTTCAAAAAAGCCTCTACTAGAGGGTGATTTACGGGTACATAATCACTAAGATTCTGATGAAATGAAATGAAAAGCTCCACCATATTAGACCCTGTTATTTATAGTGCCAATCTTAGAGGGATATCACCCGCATAAAAATAATTACATAATTATACAATTGTTATACATTATGCAAACCACATACTAGGACAATTTCAATAATCAACAAAAATATATACATATCTCATATTAGTTATTACATATTATGGATATGTACATATACAATCATATACAACTACAAAAAAGTTATTGTGTACAAATAATTTACAGAACAAAATATGATAGCCTTGCCACTAAAAATATATTACAAATGCCTATACCTCTATATCTGGCCCACATTATTTTGTAAAAATAAATGGCGCCCAGTATAATGAATATTGTCTTATGTCATATTGCAAGGATATCCATATAGTCCCGTAAATACAGTTTGATATCCCCTCAATATGATGATTCTAATGTATTTAAACCTGGTCTGAATAAACCCCCTAATCTAATTATCCATTTGTTCTCCATATCATCCAATTTTAGATGCCATCCTGCTTTAAATTTACGATGGAGAGTAATTCTATCTATAATAACAAATGTAAAAGTTGCTGAAGGATGTTCCAAAGTATGTTTATATAGAGCGTTGGTAATGCGTCTATTCCTAATAGCACTCAGATGTTCACAAATTCTCAATTTGACAGACCTAGAGGTCTGTCCAATATAGAATGCCGAACAATTGCAAGTGGCCAAATAAATGGCCCAATCAGAACTACAATTGGCAAATACCCTAATGTCAAAACCTGAGACGTATTTTTAGTAGAAAACTCACAGGTTTTGTCCATATATTTGCAAAAAGAACAATGGCCACACGGAAAACTACCTTTAAGTATTTGACCTCCTAAAGTAGTTTGAAAAGAAATTTGAGGAGTGTATCTCTTGTAATGAGTAAAAAAGGAATTGAGGTTCCTAGCTCTACGGTAGGAAAAAGAACATTGGTCCGGTAGTATCTGGTTCAAAATTTCATGTGACCGTAGTATGTCCCAATGTTGATTAATTATCCTAATAAAATGATTAGTATTAGCCCCATATGTAGTTACTAACCTCAAACTAGAATGGTCCTTACAACTCGATTGAGTCTGATGCTTGGATTTATACTGTAATAATCCCTCACGAGGTAGATTATTAACTATTTTCAAAGATTTATTGATATTATATGTTTTATATCCACAATCAGCAAATCTGTTGGCTAAATCATCACAAAAATGAGAGCAATCCTGTAAGGACGAACATATCCTTTTCATTCTCATAAATTGTGATTTAGGAATGTTCTGGATGATGTGGCGTGGATGACAGCTATCCGCATGCAGCAGAGTGTTATATTGAGGAAATTTCCTGTAGACAGATGTAGCTAAGGTATTATCCTCCAGTCTTGTAACCAAAACATCCAAAAACACAATGCTACCCTGTTCAATATTAGCTGTGAATTTAATTCCAAAAGAGTTGTCATTCAAATAATTCACAAAATTGGAAAGTTGTTCCTTATTACCACGCCACACCATCCAACAATCGTCTAAATATCTCCTCCAAATATCTAAATATGATAAAAATGTGTTATGTTGTTTATCATATATGTACGTAGCCTCAAAATAACCCATGAAAAGGTCTGGACGACATTGAGAAGGACTTCCTTAAACTAAAACGTTTACAGGCACAGCGTGCCCATTTCCGATACTGTCTTGACAACCATATAGTGCCTCGTGGTTTGAGAGTATTCTGTATGCCTAGCCAAGGCACTGACTTTCCAGAACTGTTAGCGCGTTGGCAGCGCATCAACTTAGAGACCAGTCGTGAGTATCTCAAGCTCTTGATTGACTTTTTTAGTCCTGAGGAAAAGAAACTAACTGACTCAATTAATTCTAAACAAAAACACTTATTTACTGACTTTCCTGAAAATATCGTATATCCACTATTTGAAAATTTACTTGACTGTGTTTCCGCCTATGATCGGAAACTTTTGCAACAAAAAAGAAATAAAGTGATACGTGACTTGAATGATTTTAAACTAGGTCAAGTGTTTGTTTGGCAGAGACATAACAATAATAGACTAGCTACTAATGTATATGAGGGTCAGACAATTGTTAATACTGTACAACCTGCTAGAATGAATGTAACTAATACATATACGAGAAATGCTGTTAGTAATAGAGGTTCAGCGTTCTCTACAGATGTCCCTGACAGTCTGAATATGCCTAATAATGTTAATTTGAATGGTTTAGATAATAGCAAATCTACTTATGGCTCACAACCTGATAGTAATGAAGAAGAGAGATCTAGTATTGTAAATACAAATAATAATATAGAGATTGCAATAAGTGATGCACCTTGCAATGAATTAAATGATTCTAATGATGTAATTAGGTTAGTGCATTCCAGCGCACAGGAAAGCATTAATCTATACCCTGAAGTTAATGTTGTTAAGAACAAACCTTCAGTTACTTCAGAGCCAGCAGTTAGACCTAAAACAAAGGAAGCTAATCAGCATGTAGCTGATGCCAATTTAACTCACCCTTTACCCGTGCGCATGGACAAAGGCCCAAGGAGGTCACGTTCCATGAGCAGGGGAAGGCAAAAGAGGAAATTGTCAGAAGACTCTCTACACAATACCACGATAAAGAAAATGTGGGTAAAGAAAAGGTAGTGTTCAACCTTTCTTCTTTTGAATTAACTGACTCTGACATCTCTTTGTTAAGTAAGGGTCTGAATTATATACCGAAGACAACTGGCTGCCTTACTGATGAAATTTAATGTTGAAATATAATTTCAGGGATAAGGATATCACTGTCAGAGAAGGCCCTATATTCAAGAATCTTAGTGATTATGTACCCGTAAATCACCCTCTAGTAGAGGCTTTTTTGAAAGTAACTGAGGAAGAGTTGCATCACTACTATGAAACTAAGACATATAATAAATTAAAGAAATCAGATAATTTAACATTCAATGAAAGAAAAAGCTTGAATAACCTGCAATTAAATAAGAATATTGTAGTTAGGCCAGCAGATAAAGGTTCTGGTGTTGTTGTCCTGGACAAAGAACATTACATGAATGCTATGCATGATATGTTACAAGACAAATTTTATGGTATCATTAATACATCAGATGTTCATGACACCTGTAGGTATGTATTTGATACCCTTACTGATATTTACAAAAGTAATTTAATTGATAGAAATACCTATGAATACCTTATGGTTGAGAAACCAATGTTGCCTCTAATTTATGGACTTCCTAAGTTACATAAAGACTTAAGTAACCCACCAATGAGGCCCATTGTATCTGGAAGAGGGTGGGTTACTGAACATTTATCAGTATTCATAGAGAAGCATTTAAGACCCATTTTGAATAAAAATAAATTTGTCTTACGTGACACAAAGCAATTTTGGTAGACCTCTATGAATGCATCACACATTGTGACAATATTAATGCTTGTTATTTTGTCACCCTAGATATACAGTCCTTGTTCACTGTAATACCCAATGAACTAGGTTTAACTTTTGTCATGAATTATTTAAAAGAATGTAGTGACTATTCTGAATTGTTGATAGATCTGATTGTCCATTTTCTTGAACTTGTGCTTTATAATAACATGTTTATGTTTGATGATAAGATTTTTAAGCAACATGAAGGCGTAGCAATGGGCACTCCTTGTGCCAACAGCTACGCCAACATGTTTCTAGCATTTTGGGAACAAGAAGTTTTGTTTAAAGAAAAGTTTTTTAAGGAATATGTCATCTTCTTTCGTAGATTTGTAGACGATGTCTTTTTTCTGTGGAATGGAACAGTAGATAACTTAGAAAAGTTTTTAAACATCATGAATAGCTTGACAAATTGTTTGAAATTCACTATGCAATACTCCTATGAGAAAGTGGTGTTCCTAGATGTTTATGTAGAAAGGTTACACAATGGTCTCATCAACACAGGGGTACATCGGAAACCTTGTCACAGCAACATGTTACTACATAGAACAAGTATGCACCCACCCCACATTTTTAAAAATATAATTAAAGGACAATCTTTAAAGGGGCACTGGCTCGTTCCTGCAATTGCATTTCTGCTTTGGTCTGAAGATAAAGCGCTGTCAATCACTGATTTACTCCCCTCCCTTTTTTTGACATCAGTCCTGACGTTCTTGCAGTTCCACCCACATTGTTAAGCTTCGCTAAAAAGGTGTGCAGAGGTATTTTTCAGTCCTGTTTATCTTCCGTTTGGAATAAGAGACACATTGCTTGGGTTCCTAGCTTTACACAGTGCTTACTACAGCTTAGCAGTTTGTTGCTTCAGGTAAACGTTACTGTGTACATTTATTTCTTTGTTTTTTCTTATATTATTTGTTTTAGCAGCTAGTACCCATTTCTCTCCACTCTTTCAATATGCCGCATTAATGTTTCTCCAGGCATTATTATTATTTGAATCTTCTGTTCACGTACTAAAAATAACCTTTCTCTGGTTATGCAATTTTGGTCAGAATTATTTACTGTGTACACATTATTCTAGTTGATACTGCACAGGCAAGCGGGATAGCCTTCACATGGACTCGAGCGCGATTTATGCAAAAGCAAAGTGTGCACTTTACTTAATGTTTCTGTTTCTCAGGGTTAATGTACCTGCAGCCTTTTATATATATATATATATATATATATATATATATATATATATATATATTCAAAAAATCAAACCCAAGAGGCAGTAGGCAGTCAATAATAGCAACAAACAACAACCAATAAGTCCTTGTATAAATCACGAGAGTATCCACGTATTGTAAATCACTAAGCAGAAAAAAAATTATTGTAAAGTAAGCGCTTACGTTTTATCTTACTTTACAATAAATTTTTTGCTGCTTAGTGATGTACAATACGTGGATACTCTCGTGATTTATACAAGGACTTATTGGTTGTTGTTTGTTGCTATTATTGACTGCCTCTTGGGTTTGATTTTTTGAATTTTTCAAGGGACATTGTGTTTATCATATATATATATATATATATATATATATATATATATATATATATATATATATATATGTATTTGTTCCTTGCAGAGCATAAGCTAGTATCTTTCCCTTATGGCCATTATTGTTATTTTTCTTGCATTCAGTCACTGCACGCCAAACTCGATGTATGCATGTTTATGCTGTTGATGCTCTTGGAGTGCAATGGGAACTTTTACTTGCAGTCCTTTTTTTTTTTTTTTTTTTTTTGCTTTTGTTGTAAACATAATTGGTTCTATCTGTATGGATGAAATTAGGAGTCTAGCGCGGTTTATGCAAAAGCAAAGTGTCCATGTTATTAGGTAATGGTTGTCAGGGTTAACGTACATGCAGCTTATTTTTTTTTTATTTGTTCTTCCAGGTCATGAGCTAGTATCTTTCCCTCACGGCAGTTATTATTGTTCCTGTAGTCAGTCACTGCACGGCAAACTCGCTGTATGCATTTTTATACTGTTGATGCACATAGAGTGCATGCTGGCTGGGCTAAAGTTTCATTGTTGCTCATTGCTTACGCTGCCAGCGATCTCATCTGAGAAAACGGCAACTTTTACTTCAAGTCCTTAATTTTGTTGGTGCTATCTGTATGGATGAAATTAGGGATTCTATAATAATAATAAAGTGAAAGATATGCCAGTTTGCATGATTTTACATGTTGCACCTGCAGCAGTATGTCTGAATTACACAGCAGCTGTGTTGGTTTACACTGTTGGTAATCCATGGAGAAAACTATCTGTCCGTTTTGCTGATTGTTGCTGAACATCCTGATTTTTCAAAAACATCCTCTTTGTTCTTTCTCGATGTAAACACATAGTTTACCGTCAAATCACTTTTCACTTCACTAACGGGGGGAACAGTATTCACGTTGTTCTCTCATGCTTCCTATCACTTTATTTAAGCAAAAACTGGTTCGAAGATCAGAAGGGTCATGAACATTGAGTACTCTGAGTCATTTCATTATTTTGTGTGCCACTGCTGCTGAATTCTTCAAGTCGGGGAGGAGCTTTACTAAGTTATAGTGGTATATTTATATGCAGACAGCAGCAGTTTGTCGGATGGGTGTAATAATATTTGGAGGGGTGTATTTGGATATTAAGTGGAAGTATATTCCATTGTTCTGCTACATGTAGACATCATGCATTGAGCATCCTTGTTAATTGGCAGAGGGCTTTGCATGTATTATGTGGGGAATTAGTACAGAGGTTCTGGGGTATATCAGCTACGTATCTGTATGAAACCAGAGTATTGTTGTTGAAGTAAAGATAATTTAGAACATACCCCTCAAATGTATAGTAGTTTTTTTGAATAGAATGAATGGTAAGGAAAGAATCAGCAGCGGGTATAGTTTATGTTTCAAAGCTTCAGCAGTTTGAATGTATAAAGAATGGCATGGTGTGTAAATAAATGTGTTGTTTAAAACTTAAGTGTGAACTTTGGCATTATTTTTAATGACCTTTCTGATATAAATGGTTCAGACTGGGACACCATGATACAGGTATTGGATGCTGTACTATCAGTATTAACTCAAATGTGATTCTTTGTTGTCAAAAGTAACCATTCTAAGAGTTGTTTGGCACTCCTCCTTCAGTTATGAATTACATAAAGTAAAATGGCAGACTGACAACTGACTTGTTATATATTGTTAGATTACTCCAGTATCGTCTGGTGTTGAGATCAGAATTAACAACAAAAACACCATATTAACAAAACATGGCCTCATTTATTGAGGCTGCTGGTGATAATAATAAGTCAGCTGTTAAAAAGGCATCCATTATGTCAGGAGAAATGGATGGCACACCTGTTCTAGACATGGGGTAGTCTCTGGGAATACATACATGTCTCTCCAGCAGGTCCTATTTATATCACAGACAAGGTTTAAGTCTTAAGAATGGGTACTTCTGATGCTGTTTTTTTTTTTTTTTTTTTTTTGCTGATATGAAGAGGTCATGGATATCCCAACGCCTGTAGGAGACAGAACACAGGGATAGGGCCATGATGCAGCCTGCATAGGACATTTTACTTATGCCCTGTATCCGTTTAGTGAGGAACCTCTGTGGATGTTCAAAATGTTGGATATGCCTGGTTAGGTACATGCCAAACAGAACATTGTACTCTGATTGGTCTGATGAGTGCTGAATTCAGTGGAACAATAACCTCCTTGGACCTAGATGCCATACCTTTCTTTGTAAGTTGTGCAACAGGTAATGATTTCCTCACTGTTCTAGATCTATTCAAGCACACACCCCATAACCCTGACCCAGTACATGCTCCTGTGTTGTGAGGACATACCCTTGTAAATTATGAATGATTTCAGTGAGTCATTAATACCAGACATTAGAGTTACATACTTTGATATCCTTCAGTAAAATCAATGATAGTCCACACGTTTTTGTAATAATTAATTTTCAAGTTTGCAGGAGTTACAATTTAACTCTATCTATGATGTATGTCTCACCATTACTTTTGGTTCTGTCTCCATTTCTTGCACTGCAAGATTGACACGTATGCCTAATGTTCCTGGGTTCTCTCCTTCATAAGTTACAAACTGCTGTAGGCATTGAATAATACCCAAGATCCTTAATCTAAGTTAAAGAAACATTCTGCTGCACTAACTTGCACTATGATACCAGTTAGTGCAGTGAGTTAATTGCTGAATATTACTGTGGCAAGGGTGCAAGGTTCTAATCCTTTTTTTCCCTTTGTAGATAGCTTTTTATTTTTCAACATGTGTTATTTGCAAGTCACATCCCTGACTAGTGGTGGTGTTGTACATTACTAATAACATGAGTGGCAGTGTACAGGGTTGGAATCCCTTTTAGTGACTTTAAGGCAACCTATGTATATAGCACCCTCATGTCTAGTGGCCACCTACACACTTTTCTTTGTTTTAATTAATGTATCTCTTGTGAATGTGGAGTTAAGGCATGTGGCTAGCAGTTTCCTTAGTGTCTAGTATTCCTCCTACCTATGTTATGTCTTAGGACACATAGGATAAACAGTAAGCCCATTTGTCTAGTGCTTTCACTCTTCCTGTTTTGTTTAAGTGCTGTTAATGCATAAGATACAACAGTTTTCTGCCTGATTTTTAGGGTTCCCTTCCTGATCACCATGGATCCAGTGATTCCCTTAGTGAGCCCTCTCCTGATCCTGTTGTGTTTAAGTGCCATTAAAACATGGTGATATAAGGTTATCCTTGGTGGCTAGTGGTCTCCCTCTCAACCCACTTAGTTTGAGTTATGCCTGGTAGGTAATGGTCCTTTGATCCACATATTTGGAGTTATCCCTGATGGTTAGTGGACTCCTCAGTCCTTGTATTTAGAGTTATATCTGGTGACTAGTCATCTTCCACTCACATTTCTAGATTTATGTCTTGATCCATGTATTTGGAGATAAACCAGTTGGTTTATGGTGCCTCAACTCAAATATCTTGATTTACACATGCTTGATAGTGTTACCTCTGACCTAGTGTTGCATGAATTGCTCTAGTCTAGAGATATGTGCAGATATGATAGTCCACACTCAGCAACACACAAAGCCTCACATATAGGAGGCGCTTTGCTTGACATGTATGGGCAGTCTATTCCACAGTATGGGGAGTCTCTGGGTCAGGAACCTATCCCTCCAGCATGTTTTGCTCATTGTGATGCAAGGTTTAGATCCCTGGAGCTTGTGGCTCTGAGAGATTTGGATTTCGTTAAGTGGAGCATGTCCAACAGCTCAGGGTTTGACATGGCCTTGTATGTTAAGAAGAGATTACCTCTGAGTAGACAATATGCCACAGACTATCGCTGGAGTTTTTTTAGATGGTCAGCATAGGGCATCTGCTTTAGGCCTGTGATTCTTTTAGTGAGGTATTTCTGCGGCCTTTATAGCTGCTACAGATGTCTTATGAGGTACATACCAAACGGGGCGTTGTACTATATAATGGGTCTAATGAGTGATGAATACAGTGGGACAATGACCTCCTTTTTTCTGGATGAAAAGCCCTTAGTGATGAGGTGTGCCACATAGAAGGATTTGTCTGCACATTGTATCAGTCTGCAAAAATGTATCAGTCAAAATACTTTAATGTACATTTTGCTTTTGTGCTTCAGGCCATCTTGAGATGCTAGTTTCTGTAAGCTTAACCCAGCTAATACATTTAGAGGTTTTTGTTCTTGAAGGGGAAGCAAAACATTAAAATTAATGTATTTCCTCTCATGCCAACCTCTGTTTATCAACTCTCCTATTGGGCAGCTAATATTTGTGGCTTCCGTGATTTTCCCTTCAATTATTTTTTTCACATCGGTTCCAAGTGTGTTATAAGCCTCTACATAGGAGATTTACAACTGTGTGCATAGCTTTCTTATACTTTTCTGCATATATCAATCTCTGCTGAAAATTCATTTTAAAGTTTGTCACATTAACTAAAACATTGACTAAATATATTAAAAAAGTTACATAATTTTCAGTTTGTGGTGAGAGAAGCCTGAGTCAATTGGTTTCCATGCTAATTATTCTACAATTGCTACAGTCATCCTTGGCTTTCTTTTCAGTATTTTTGATCTTGGACATACTGGATTAAACAATGGGGTGCCAGCAGAGGTGAGAATGGTCATATCCAACTTGATGAGGTGCTAAGTGCATTGGTTTCTTGCTTGGTATTGACTTTCATTTCATTCAATGAGAGGATTAAATGCTGAGCTGTTTAAAATGTCTTATGCATTTCAATGTATGTATTTATCTGAATGTGTTAAACTGTGTAATCTATTTGTGCATTCCTTACAAAGTAGTAAAGTCAAATATGGTCTAGGTGCATCACGTGGAGAAACAAGGCTTGGCTTAATTGTTTGGGGTGGGTATGCTGTTTTTTTGAAATATGTGTAGATTTCTACATAATTCTGCTCAGTTGTGGAACTCACAGTCATAAGGGAAGGTTAGACGAGAGGTTGGTGCAGCCTTTTTTTATTAAATTACTACTATTTTAAGAATTTTACTTTTTGTAGTTGGTGACAGTGGGATTATAAATGACTGTCATGACTTGATATAGGTCACTTGAATTTTATTTTTGATTAAGTTTTATAGATAATTGCTATATTCTGCTGTTTAAGATGTTCTGTACAGTCTGTGCAAGTCATCTGGAGAAGCAGTCATCTTTGTAGGATATGGCTGCTCGAGGAATTAATGGCACTTGTTTAGACTGCACACTTGTACATTACAGGTAAGTGAACAGTATTTATGTTTGGGAGATTCAGATTTAAACTGTGGGTTATTGATGGCATCTCTTGTGTTTGGTTTCATTACTGGAGAAATTTAAGTGGACAGCATGTATTTGATGCACTTGTTTCATGTTGCATGGTTTATATGTGTAAAGCTTTGTATTATAGGCTTGATTTTTTTACAGGTTGCTAGTTTCCTATGCTCTGAGCGTGCAATAATTTGAGTGTGTGTTTGTGTTAATGAAGGAGTGTTATTTACATTGCTAACTGGTTATTTTTTCACTGATTGCTTGCGAGCCTGGTTTTCTTGGAGCTTTACCATGTTCTCTTTGCTTTGCTCTGCAGGATTTTAGCTCAGCTGAGGATATGTGCACATTGTTGACTTGTTTAGCTGGCTTATTTAGGTATTTTTTGTACAATACTTATCGTGGTTTCTTTTTGTTGATAGTGAGAATACGTTTAGAATTAGTTTTGTTGAGGTTGTGAAACCGGAGATGTCCCTTTACCTCCTGGTACTGTATGTGGCACTGAATATAGCCATGTTTTATTGCTCTGATACTGAGTAGACTTTCCTGCTGGCTCAACTGAAACAACGGTCTGCTTCACACAAACCCATGACTCCAGAAAGACCACTGGTGTACACACTTACAAGCCTACTGTAGGATGCTACAAGTTAGTGTACATTTTTATGTATGAGATTATTTACATTCTCTTTCATTATTTATGTCAATCTTGATTTTGGACTGTATGTTGTAGGAAAGTATGAATGATGCATTCAGTGTATTGTTGTACCATGTTTTGTGCATAAATAATAGATTTATAGCTTTATACTAGATTAATGGGTTATATAACAGTATAGTGCCTCGCAGGATGCGCAGTAGCAAACCCCGCCCCTGACCGCCCATAACTACACTGACATATTCCGTTCCATTTCTGTGGGAAGTCTGAGGAAGTCCGACGATAATTAGAGGTGCAACCCTCTTACTTATAACTAAGTTGTATCTCAAAAGTATTAATATTTTAAAAGCATCCTAGATTATTATAACGGCATATAACATATTCCGTTTCAACAACAAAACATTTCAGCATACGAAGTCAACTTTGGGCGTGTCTGTCATGATTGGCAGTTTTGACTGACAGCTGTAGTTGTCAACATGCCCTGCATCGGTATTGTAAAACGGAATATGGTCTCGGAGTTGGTATATATAAGTCGGGGGGTGCAGGGGGGGGCGACCCCCCCCTGCAATAACATGTATAAGACTGTTTTACATTGTTTGTTTACCGTCCAAAGCAAAAGGTAAAGTAAATATCTACTTTAACACAATGTTGAGACGTCTTGGAGTTGGTATATTTAAGTAGAGGGGTGGAAACTGTTTTGCGTTGTTTCTGTACAGTAATTATTATAAATCATTACTAATTATCGGTGCGGGATTTGCTACTGCGCATCCTGCTAAATGATTTTTCCTTTGATGTACAATGATTTAACTTCCCAAATTAAATTGTCTTCTTACTTCTGTGTTGCATGTTCTGTGTCAATCATGTATGCCACGCCCCAAGCTGCACAGTACCGCCCACGAGGCACTACACTGTTATATAACCACTGTTATATAACTTCCCAAATTAAATTGTCTTCTTACTTCTGTGTTGCATGTTCTGTGTCAATCATGTATGCCACGCCCCAAGCTGCCCAGTACCGCCCGCGAGGCACTACACTGTTATATAACCGATTAATGACCACCAGAGTCTTTCCAAGTCCAAAAACAGGTGTAAGTTTTAAATATTACCCTAGCTCACATTAGTAGAATAACTGGATATTCAACAACATGGATTTCCTAAAGACTAAAGTATGAAACTCTAATGTCTGACATTACGGACTGAAGTATGAAACTTGTGTGTCTGACATTACAGACTGACTGTAATCTACAGTGATTTACCAAAAAATGAAAACATTTATATAAGGAGAAGGTTAATAATATATGGCAAATCAGGGATAGTTGAGCAGTATGAAGTAGTTAATGACCAGTAATATTGCTTTTGTATTTTTCCAGTCTGCTGATTTTAGTTGTGGTGTGGGTGGCCAGTTATTTCCACACATTTCCTTATCTGAGTGTAACATTTTCTTGGTTTTCATTTGGGTAGTTTTTGCACTCACAAGTTGTATATTATATTGTATTATATTATATTATATTATATTATATTATATTATATTATATTATATTATATTATATTATATTATATTATATTATAGTAATGGTGATGGACAGGTTAACAGATGACATGAAATCAGACCGGAGTCCCCGTGGACTATGATGTTTGCAGATGACATTGTGATCTGTAGTGAGAGTAGGGAACAGATTGAGGAGACCCTGGAGAGGTTGAGCTATGCTCTAGAGAGGAGAGGAATGAAGGTTAGCAAGACTAAGACAGAAATTGTGTGTGTGAATGAGAGGGAGGATAGAGGAATGGTGAGGATGCAGGGAGTAGAGTTGGTGAAGATGGATGAGTTTAAATGCTTGGGATCAACAGTTCAGAGTACTGGCGAGTGTGGAAGAGAAGTGAAGAAGAAAGTATAGGCAGGATGGAGTGGGTGGAGAAGAGTGTCAGGAGTGATTTGTGACAGACAAGTGCCAGTAAGAGTGAAAGGGAAGGTCTACAAGAGGGTAGTGTGACCAGCTATGTTATATGTATTGGAGACAGTGGCATTGACAAAAAGGCAGGAGTCAGAGCTGGGTGTGGCAGAGTTAAAGGTGTTAAGATTTGCACTTGGTGTGACAAGTGTGGACAGGATTAGGAATAAGTATATTAGAGGGTCAGCCCAGGTTGGACGGTTTGGAGACAAGCCAGAGAGACAAGATTACATTGGTTTGGACATGTGCTGAGGAGGGATGCTCAGTATATTGAGAAAAGGATGCTAAGGATGAAGCTGCCAGGTAAGAGGAAAACAGAAAGGCCTAAGATAAGGTTTATGGATGTGATGAGAGAGGACATGCAGGTGGTTGGTGTGACAGAGAAAGATGCAAAGGACAGGAAGAAATGGAAACAAATGACCTGCTGTGATGACCCCTAATGGGAGCAGCCAAAAGAAAAAGAAGAAGAAGAAATAGGGTGTAGGCAGATTAAACAATTGTAAGGATAAGGCCAAGCATGATTATTTGTTTACTGACGTCTGAAAGTTTAACTGGGCAGGTGTCCATTTTTATTGGAGGCCCAGGGAGAAAAGTTCCATAGTATTTCAAACAAATTTTGAAAACAATTTAAAAGCAAAAACTCCAAAATAAAACAAACATCTACAGGTTAAATAATTATACCAAATTGGACATAATGTGACAAAATTAGTTAAAACAAATACAACTTGTATAACAATGATTTATTGATTCGAGAAACTGTAGACAGTTTTTAGAAGTGACAGGTAAACTACTATGATACATGCAGGAATTGCAGTATGAAGTTAGGGAAAATAAGTTATTACATTTCTAGATAAAGTTAGGAAGTTAGAGAAAAGGGGGAGTAAGGAGGTATAAGCTATGAAAAGGAACTTGTTCATATTTAAGAATATCATTATCCTGAGGCTGAGCAAAAACAGAGACAGATTTTGGCTAAGAACTATTTCAGAATGGTTTTGAAGGACTGGAGGGAGGGTACTGACCTAATGGATATAGGTAAGAAGTCCCAGGCCTTAACAATATGGTATACATATAGATCATGCCCTGCAGATTTGATGGAGTTGTGGACAGAAAGGTTTTTCCTCACTGAATCACTGAATCATGATGATGCAGTAGAACATAGTTGTATAGAATAGTATTTAGTGCCAGACAAGCAGATGATTGCTGGCTAATGTTATAGGTGGGAAGAAGCTCTGTACATGTTAGTTGATGGGTTAGTTCTTACCAATTTAGGCTTTCAGTGCTATACAGTGATGCGTTATAAAAGTGGCACTAGCTGCTAATTTAGCCACTTTATTATAGCCTTGCTCAAACTTTGCTTTTTGTGCTTTCTGAAAGTTAGTAAAAACGGGTGTTCCATAAACTAGTGAGGGCAGGTGCCAAGTTGTGGCGAGTGTAGTTTTAGTTGTGTTGGTGAGAACGTGTTTGGATCATAAAGCATTCCACTTTTTTGATTATTTTAGCATTTTTGTATGTGCATGTCAAATGTAAGGTTATAGGTTCATAGGTAAGGTAAGTACAAGACTAGCTGCTCTTGCAGGCCATGTTATCTAGCTAATTGCCATTTTTGTATCTGTCTGGGTCTCCCCCAAGCTAACTGACCCACATACTTGTCTCGAAGCCTGACTGCGTGTAACTGCATGGACACACAGTACTGCACTATCAAAATCATTCCCTATCAGGACATCTGCAGGGATATTCTCAAACACACCTACTTGCTTGCTTCCTTCCTTTTATACCCTCCCAGTCCAGGTGAACCCTAGCCAAAGGTATTTGGAATGGGGTCCCTCCTAAAGTTCTGACTGGAGTAGACTGCCCAAGCAAGTAGTGTGCCCTGTAACCATTGCAGGCTTCACAATGATTAGGTCAGAGGCTGTTTCTCTCTTAGCCTTGGCCTCTTTCCCATTCACTAAGACAGGATATAACTTCTTGTGGTAGTTTGGTACCCTTTTTGTCTTGAAACAACCTACTGTTGGCATTTTGTCATTTCCACTTACTGGCTGTCCCACCTTTTGTTCCCCACCTTGCCTTCGTGCACATCTAATATGCTATATGGCCCCACTGGTTGCATTTAAAACATTTAACCCTTGGTCTTGGATGTGTACCTGGACTAGTGACTTACCCTGCTACTGGCGGACTCTGACAGTGCACAGAAACTCTTAATTTGGCGGCAGTGTTGGATCTGTAGCAAGTTCCCCCTTTTAGCCATATGGTGTCAAGCCACTCCAGCTGCTTTCCTCCAGTCTGATGAAATAATGTTAGTGGCCCTATGGCATACCTGGTCATATATCCTGCTATGTCCTCCCACTGTGTTGTCATCAGCTACTATCTGCTGCTAAATTAACATTCTGCCAAACATACCTCATTGCCCCCTCTCAAGCAGAAAGGAACCATGTCACTTAAATGTTTCCACAATTACCTAACTACAGTCAGGTAAGCATAATGTCAACCACAGCTGTTAATCAAGTTCTACTCTCGATAAAGGTTTTGATGTGTGGGTTGGTATAGTGATAAAGGTCTTTACTGTGTAGACACAAGGTACTGTGTTTATTTCTCACATTTTGAAAGGTCAATTGGCTGGGGCACTGGCTCGTTTCTAAAATCGCATTTCTGCCTCGAACCGAAGCTCAAATGCTGCCAGTCACTTAGTTAATCACCTCCCTTTCTTTGATATCACTCACAATGTTCTTATAATCCCACCCACAGTGTTAAGTTTCTTTTAAAAGGTGTGCAGACCTCTATTCTAGTCCCTGCAGTTGTTCCGTCTGGAGTAAAAGAGTCAGCGTTTCGGTTCCTTGCTGCACACAGTGCTTCCTACTACTTTGTGTTTTGTCTCTGTGTTATTTAAGATAATTACAGTAGGCATTTTTTTATTTTATTTTTATTTGCTAATGCCCGAATCTGACCCCCAAGATGCAGTTACTTGGTATGCACAATCATATAAACATCCCGTTTCAAAGCTGTACTGTATTTTTGCTTGTGGTATCCTCTCCTCCTAGTCCAAAACGACATGCAAATGTGAGCTGTCTAGAGCTAAAGCAAAATTAGTACGTCTGCCTTCTCAGTGGGTCATGCATGATAGAGGTGCCTTGAAACTGTTGGGTTTTATTGACTTGCAAATATTGCCGTTGTTTACCAAAGGCTTGACTGGCACATTGAACAGCTGTGATGTGATGTGTTCTATTACACCGAGTTTTTAGAACATTTGCATGGCAGATATGTTGTTGCTTCCATTTATCAGGTTCTGACACATTATAGTTAACTTGATCTTGTCTTTCAGTTACTTTGCAGAATCCCTGTTAAGTCAGCAGAACTTAGCTTCCTCATTTGCTATAAGCACTATTACTCAGTCTGCAGGATGAAACTATGCGACCTTTGCATCTTGTTATACATGGATGCTTTGGTTTTTTGGTTTCTTGTCTCCTGGATCTGTGCCATCTATGTCTCAAACTCAGTTCTGCTAGTGTGTGGTATCTTTTCTTTTTTATGTGTTTCCTTTGCTAAATCCTGTAGTCTCCCTGGGTTCATGCCCATATAACTACTCATAAAGGAAATACTATTGTATCCCCTTTGTGGCAAGCAGTGGTCCCAGGATTTTACTGGTGGTTAATGACTTTACACAAAATTACTTTTTGTGTATTTTTATTAATCTGTTTGACTAAGTCAAATGGAATATTATGGCTGGATGGGGATACTGAAGGACGGACAAACTAGGTTGTTAATAGCAATTGTGTGTGTGTGTGTGTGTGTGTGTGTGTGTGTGTGTGTGTGTGTATATATATATATATATATATATATATATATATATATATATGATACCACTGTGCACCCATCCCCTACACTTCCCATCTCACCGTGGACAACAGCCAGGTACACACCTATGACCACCTGCAGCAAAGCACCCCAGTACTGACAAATGTGTACGTGTGCATTACTGCGGATATCAGTGCCTGTGTTAGTACACCTGTAGTTGGGAATACCATGAGGGCCTTCATACCCACCACAACACCCATTGAGATAGTTAGATGTGGCTGCTGCTGTACCGGACATTACATGTACCCTGTTACACTCCCCTGCCTAAAGGCTAACTGAGCCTTGCAGTACCAGCACAACACTGTTGCAGTAATGGGTTGATAGACATGGGATACCCACTGAGTTCTGGCAAGTGTGTGTATGTATGTATATCTGTAGGGTACAGTATTCCAAGGCCACATACTCATATTACAAAATGTATTGCCACACAGTATTGCGGATACTGATGTTGCTGCCCATAGGAGATGCATGACAATGCATCACCCTACTATGCATGTGGCATGTGCATTAGATGCATATCCCCATAGTACCACTGTTGGGATGGACAATGGGTTGTCTCGTAGTCCTGGTCAATGTGTGATGGTGGGTATGTCAGAGTGTCATCATGGGTTCCAGTGAGTACAATATCCACAGTGGAGTGTGGGTGCTGTGTACACTGTCATTACACCATGGTACCCACGGTACATGTCCCGTGTACCACTGTATGGTCACCACTGTCACCATCAACCATACAGGTAACTGATAACACAATCCAGCCCAGTTATGCATGTGCTACATTACCCTTTAATGTTTAACTGACCCTCAGCATTATGTCAGACATTTGCATAGACCTAAAATGTGACATCAACACACTGACCATACCTTGTGTGTACTGTTGCAGACATTTGACAAGGTGATAGCAGTCCTATCCTTGGACTGAGACAACATGTCCTTGTTTTCATTTGATGCTTTCAGGTTTGGGTTATAGCACTGTAGCGTTTATCATCAGTGCATAGCAATGTGAGCAATCAGCAGAGGTGACATAATGAGTGGGAACACTGTTCTGTCACTGACATGAGATATGCAGTCATAGCAATGAGAGCAGTCACCAGAGCTGACATATTGAGTGGGAACACTGTTCTGTCACTGGCATGAGATATGCAGTCACAGCAATGAGAGCAGTCACCAGAGGTGACATAATGAGTGTGAACAATGTTCTGTTACTGGCATGAGATATGCAGTCACAGCAATGAGAGCAGTCACCAGAGGTAATATAATGAGTGGGAACACTGTTCTGTTACTGGCATGAGGTATGCAGTCACAGCAATGACAGCAGTCACCAGAGGTGACATAATGAGTGGGAACACTTTTCTGTCACTGACATGAGATATGCAGTCACAGCAATAAGAGCGATCACCGGAGAGTTGGTTGTGAAACTGGAGTTGTAACTTCACTTCCTTGTGCTGTATGTGGCAACGATTATGGCCATGCTTTATTGCTCAGATACTGGGTAGGTTTTCCTGCTGGCTCAATTGAAACAACAGTCTACTTCCCACAATAACATGGCTCCAGTGAGACATTCTGGTACCTGCTTACAATATATATGCTACAGGTTAGTTGTATGTTCTTATGTATGAGATTATGTAAATTCTCTTTTATTATTTATGTCAAATCTTGAATTTGGAATATTTGTTGTAGGAAGACATGAGTATGAATGATGCATTCAGTGTATTGTTGTGCCATGTTTTGTGCGTAAATAGTAGATTCATAGGTTTATACTAGACTAATGACCACCATAGTCTTTACAAGTCCAAAATCATGTATAACTTTTAAATACAACCCTAACTCACATTAGTAGAACAACTAGATTTTGAACAGCTTTGATTTATTTCCTAAAGACTAAGAAGTATGAAACTCTAATTTCTGACATTATGGATTGAAGTATGAAACTCTGATGTTTGCCATTACAGACTGATTGTCATCTTCAGTGATTGACCAGAAAATCAAAACATTTAATAAGTGAAAGAAAAATCAGTGACTTACAATTGATAAAATGACATGCACACTAATAATTGGGCTTAAAATAGTGCACTAAAAAATTACCACACTTTTAATAACAATTTTGAATTGAACTGAAAAACATACGGGACAAATTTCACCATCACTGATATAGATCATGCCCTGCAGATTTATAGGGTTATGAACAGAAAGGGTTTTCCTCACTGAACCATAATGATGGAGTATGAACATAGTTGTATAGAACAATATTTATTACTAGACAAGTAGATGACTGCTGGCTAATGTTGTAGGTGTGAAGAAGCTCTGTATACATTAGTTAATGGGTTAGTTCTAACCAATTTAGGCTTTCAGCCCTATGCAGGACTGAGTTCTGAAAGGGTCATTAGCTGATAATTTAGCCACTTTATTATAGCATTGATCACATTTTGCTTTTTATGCTGCCTGGAAGTTAGTAGAAATAGGTGCTCTGTAAACTAGTGAGGGGAGGTGTTCAGGAATGGAGAGTGTAGCTTTAGTTGTATTGGTGATAAAGTTTTTGGATCTGTAAAGCATTGCAAGTTTTTGGTGAGTTTTTTATGCAGTTTTGTGCATGCACCTGAAATGTAAGATTATAAGTTCATAGGTAAGGTAAGTACTAGGCTAGCTGCTCTTGCAGCCCATTTTATTTAGCTAATGTCCCTATTTGTGTTTGAAATAATCTATCCCACTTGGTTATAGATTGGCCTTACCTGTACCGTGGCTGATAATTAACATATTACCCCTAAAGACAATAATCGGGATCATGCCATAGATAATTGAGTGGGCCCATGACTAGGATAAAGCATTTAAGAGCTGCATCTGCCCATTAGTAATGCATGAGGCAGTTGTGGGGTAACATTTCTGTTTCCCTTCCATATACTTAAGTTGCGCTTGAAAATGAACAGGGATGAACTTTGTTTAATGTGGATGTAGAGTCTGTTACACAGCAGCAGTATCATCTGTGAAATATACCTGTCCCTCCAAACTGTTCAATTAATGTTATAGAAGAGTTTTAGATGCCTAGGCAAAGTATTTCTGATACCATTTGACTTACTGAAGTGCAGTAAATCCATTAGTAATAGGTTAGAGGTTGCCTTGTAGGGCAAGCACAGGGCACATATTAGGAATCTGTAGGTTACCAAGTATATTGATAGGGGTTTCAGTTGGTCCATTAAGAGCCTGTTGTTTAGGCCTTGTATCCTTTCAGTAAGGTATCTTTGTGGGAGCTCCAGTTGTTGCATGTGTCTGAACAGATTCATGACAAAGGGGCCATTATGTGCAATAACTGGCCCAATGAAGGCTGAGTAAAGGGGGTTAATGACATCTCTAGAGCCAGACACAATCCCTTTGCTTATAATGTGTGCAATAGAGGACTTTCTTACAACACCAAACACATGTTGATCAAAAGTTAAGTCACTGTCCACATAAGTTCCCAAACCCTGAACAACTGGGTAAATGTTTGAGAGGCATATTGTCAGTGTGGTAGTTCCCTTGGGTAGATGACTTCCCAGAATAAACAATAGAGCATTTTTTAGTATTTAGTTTTACACTTTGGTTTGGACACCAGTTATTTATTTCAGACCAACCTTCCTGCAGAATGGCCAAATTCTTGGAGGATTCAGTGACTGGTCCTAGCTTGCATTCACCTGCAAACTTAATTATCATCATCCCCTTTTATCGTTACTATTCGTATTATTATCATCATTATTATTTTTCATTATTACTTATAATCATTCACTATCCTTCCTCATTATTTGCTATTAGCAGTGAATTCAGATGGTGTATTATTAACTGAAAGGATTAGAAATGTTGTTTTTCATAAGTGAGCTGTAAGGAAAACAAAAGTATGGGGGTTCAGCATGAGTTGTGAGTTACAAACCCATGTTTGAGTGCCTGTTACAGCTTTGTGAGTATTTTTTGTAGGTGTGCCAAGTTATCTGATACATGTAAGAGTGTGAAGTCATCAGCGTATTGTATTAGGGAAAGCTGTCATGTGGATCAGTGGAGTGCGCTGGTGTGTTAAAGAGAAGGAGACCAAAGATAGAGCCTTGTGGTACACTGGTGGTGACTGGGAGATATGGAGAGAGGGTGTAGTGTCATTTTTCTGACTGATACCAACCATAGAAGGCTGCTCTGTGATAGACCTAATGTGAACATTTGAAGTAGAAGTTTGCTGTGACAAATTGTGTTGAAGGCTTTAGACAAGTCTAGAAATAAGGAGGAGACTAGTTTGTTGTTATCTCTTTCTTTATTAAGCATGTCTATAAGGGTTAGAGGTACAGTGTTAGTACTATGGGAGGTATGAAAGACACGCTTTTCCACTCTTTCAGAGATGGTAGGTTTAGTATGGTGGTTAATTTCTTCACCTCATAAGCACAAAGTACACAGTTTGATTCTGACTTCATGGCAATTAGCCTACTACTCTCACATGAACCTAAGATCACTTTATATCAAAGGTTAGTGATGTCTGTTGAATTTTCTACTTTGTATAGATAGATAATGTGTGATTATTTTCAAAGAAAGGGAATATGGGATTCCTAGATTGACCTATTTATAAGGTTTGAGAGAAAGCAGGCAATGCTATTGGCTGCTATTTTAAGGTGCTCACTTGAAAGGTCATCAGCTGAAGCTGAGAATGTTTTTTGTCTCTTTAATTTCTCCAAGTCTTTTGGGTTTCTAATACCATGACAGGAATGGATTCCATTCCTAAATCAAAGTACGATTAAAGTTCATGAAATTAGTATTGTTTCAATCTTTAATGTCAGCCAAAAGTGCTCTTCGGAGCATCGGTAATGTGCCCAGTAATGACTCCTCCTGCAATTTGTACAGAGTTACATGGATTGTTAACATATCTAAATACGATTGTAGATTCTTTTTATAAGACCCGTTGCTCCTACTACTATTGGAACTGCCTGGGTATCTTTCTTTCACATTGCTCTCATTTCTGCCTGCAGATCCTGATTTTATGACTTGGTGTCTCTCTGTACACAACATACTGTAGTCTCTGGGTGTGGAGATTTCAATGATCAATGAAACTCTTGTCTTCTTTTCTTGAATGACTATATCCAGTTTTCTAGCATATATCTTTTGAACTTTTGGTAATGGGTGGTTTGAGTTGTTTTATATTGAATAACGGCACTATCTTGAAGGTGAAAGTGGCCATAGTGATATATGGCAATTGGGCAGGGTTGGGATTAGATGTGGGAATGCTTGCTTAGGAACACTATGCTATCTGTGAAATAAGAGATGAATTCTATTGCAGGTTTCAGTGATTGGAAGAGGGATTTAGGGTTGAAGTTTTGACCATGTTGCAAGAGTTCTTTAACAGATGACTGGAATCTTTTAAGGTTCATAGGTTCATAGGTTGGTACTAGGCTATCAGCCCTAGGGCCTATACAAGCCTAGCCATAACAATTCCCTGGCTATTTCTTCCCACATTATTTACTTTCCTGGACCCCTGTCTAGCAGGGCGACTGACGTGATCCCTGGGGTGAATTTCCTTTCTCCCATCCAATCGTCAAGGTTTCTCTTGAAGAGGTCCAAAGAGGCACTCTGCTTGACATGTATGGGCAATCTATTCCAGAGTCTGGGGAGTCTCTGGGTCAGGAACCTATCCCTCCAGCATGTTTTGTTTATTGTGATGACAAGGTTTAGATCCCTGGAGCGTGTAGCTCTGAGGAATTGGGATTTCTTTAAGTATAGTATGTCCAACAGCTCTGGGTTTGACATGGCCTTGTATGTTAAGCAGAGATCGCCTCTGAGTAGACGATATGCGACAGAGTATAGCTGGAGTTTTTTAAGGCGGTCAGCATAGGGCATCTGCTTTAGGCCTGTGATTCTTTTAGTGAGGTATTTCTGAGGCCTTTCCAGTTGTTGCAGATGTCTTGAGAGGTACATACCAAATGGGGCATTGTATTCTATAATGGGTCTAATGAGGGATGAGTACAGTGGGACAATGACCTCCTTTTTTCTGGATGAAAAGCCCTTCGTGATGAGGTGTGCCACATAGAAGGATTTCCTGACTGTTGTGGCGATGTGGTTATCATAGAATCATAGAATCATAGATTAGTACTAAGCTAACTGCCCTTGCGAGCCATTGTAAGCCTAGCCAATTATCCCTTGTGAGACTCAAACCCTGCACCTTGTGCTTGTAAGGCAAACACCTTAACCATTAGGCCACCCTCCCAACCATAGTTCATAGGTTAGTACTAGGCTAACTGCCCTTGCGAGCCATTTTAAGCCTAGCCAATTATCCCTTGTGAGACTCAAACCCTGCACCTTCTGTTTGTAAGGCAAACACCTTAACCATTAGGCCACCCTCCCAACCCTATCGAAGGTGAGACCACTGTCCACCTGTGTCCCTAAGTCTCTTATCACACTTTCTGTGTTTAGTGTACTGCCACCTATATGGTAATTCATGGATACATGTTTTTTCCCAAAGGGGATAACAATACATTTCTTGGCATTGAGCTTGAGCCCATGGCTCTGGCACCAAGCATCTGTTTCTGTAAGGCCCTTTTGTAGAGTATCCACATCATTTGGGGATTCAATAATGGCTCCCAGTTTGCAGTCATCTGCAAACTTTGTTAGCCAGAGTCCCTTAGTGTTGACCTGTACTTCAGAGAAGTAGATGCCAAACAAGAGCGACCCCAGGACTGAACCCTGAGGTACTCCACTTGTCACTTGTCTGGAGCTGGATTTGGAGTCGGCTACTTTTACAGTGTGGGTTCTATCAGTAAGCCATTTAGCAACCCATTGGGTGACATAGGGATTAATGCCCAACTTAGTAAGTTTATCTATGATTCCAGAGTGGGGGATGGTATCAAAGGCCTTGGCAAGGTCTAGATAGGCTGTGTGGACCACCTTACCCTTGTCCATGGCTCTGGAGACTGATTCAAAGAAGTCAATCAGGTTCAGGAGACAAGATCGGCCCTTCACAAACCCAAACTGGGTGGGGTCCAGTGTTTAAGGATATGTTAGCTATTGTTCAGAGTGTTCTAGTATAATTTTTTGCCTTTATTTATTTGCTTTTTATTACAGATGTGGAGCATTTGGAAGTTTGAGATAGTGTGATGTTTTGCATGTCTACCTTTCTTTCCATTCTTTTTCTTTATCTTGCATTAGCATTCTGCTGTTTTTGGATAGCCAAATTGCATTACTTGTTTTTACTCTCTTCCTTCCAGGACTTGTAAGACTATTTAGAAAGTTGCATTGAATTCATTTGAATCATTGTGTAAGTTTAGGCTTTTTGGATATTCCAATTAAAAGATAATAGGATAGTCACACATATATCTTAGGTTCATACTAAGCTCGCTGCCCTTGCAAGCCATTTTAAGCCTAGCCAATTATCCCTTGTAAGAATCAAACCCCACACCTTGTGTTTGTAAGACAAACACCTTAACCATTAGGCCACCCTCCCAGCCTTAGTTAAACTTGTACAGTTTGCATGTTGTTTTGTAAATATGGCATTTAAGTGGATGTGCCAGATGTATGGTTTAATTTCTCCAAATCTTTTGTGTTTCTAATACCCTTATGGGAATAGACCCCATTCTTAAGTCAGAGTTTGGTTAAAG